>NC_081349.1:28272077-28277577 GCF_029784015.1 Lycium ferocissimum | reverse complement strand
TTAGAATATAACGTAGCTCAATCTACGTCATTTCTTTTATTTATTTCAATATTTTATCTACCACTTATCAAAAAAAAAATTAAAATGAAATTAATGAAGTGGGACCCTGGCTCGCCTTATTAGGTGCATCCACACAGTCTAACAAAGTTGTCACCTTATAACTGTACCAGTCCAATAATTAATTTTGTTACATCAAAGTTAGGTGGGACTAGTGATGAGAATTAATATCAAAAACCTTGCCAATCTTTATGAACACTGTTGTTCCTCCTCAATTTTTAAATGAAAAGTCTGTCAAAGGAGGGGGGAAAAAGCCAGTAGTTTTCTTCAAGAAAGAGTAGACAGACATGGAATACGCAATGGACGAATTGAAGGTAGGAAGCATAAGGAAAGCTGCAGTGGAAAATGCAAAAGAGACACTAAAAAATTCAAATATGGTGAAAATTTGGATGGAATCACCAGTAGCCATTACCATTTTAATTGGGTTGGTGCTGATTTTATTGTCCCTAATTTGTCGTTGCTGCTGCAAAGGGAATAAGAGAAATTTGAAGATTATGAGACCTCCAGGCCGCAGGAATCATAATGCAAGGATATCAAGGCATTATTAGGTAAAAACTTACTCATTATCGGGTATTTACCTAATTTCAAGTCAATGAATGCAAGACGTGCTCTTACATATGCATATTTACCATGATGAAGTGATATGTATTTTTACTTTAATCTTCATTTATTTAGCAAGATTAAATTATTTAGTTTGAAAACAACCCTAAATCTTATTTCAGCAATCTCCATTCCTAGAAAACCTAATTTGGATATCCTGAGGCTTTCTCAAAGTATTTCGATTCAGCTCAGATTTATGCCTCTTTTTCGATTCAGCTCAGATTTATGCCTCTTTCTTTATTTATGATTATGAGTTTGTTTTAGGGGTGTCAAAATTATCCGTTCAATCTATTCAAGTTTGAGGTGGTTTATTTGACCTGCACATTTATTAGCTCAGACCATTTTAGCTCATCCAAATTTTGAATTAATATTTAGCCAAAATTGACCCCATAGAAACTTGTCAAAATTGTTTTAAAAGACTTTTTTTTGTTTGATATGTTGTATATAGCTATAATAAAGAGAAAAAATTAGTTTTATTACTTAGGTACTTACAAAATTGTAAAAGAACAAACAAAAAATAAAATTTAGTAAAAAATAGGCAGGTTGGATTATAACCTGCTTTTTAGCTCATTTTAGCATAATTCATTTCAAAGTTTCAAGTTTCGACTTAAGTAATCGTGTAACGACCCATTTGGTCGAAGCACTTTTAGTGCCTAATATTCCTAAAACACCCTTTTCGTGGTCTAATCTTTATATTCTATAGTCATGATAACGGGTGATTCGGTTATTTAATCGACGAGTTTTAGTCCTCATTTGACATTCGAGGACGAATGTTCTAGCGAGGAGAATGTTAGATCCCGTATTTTTATACGTCGAGTTATTCGCGAAAGAATCAACGTGAGATAGAAACTTCGGATTTTAATTTCTAAACTAGAACTAATCGGTTACAAATTTTTCTTAGTACAAGAATGTTATTGGAGATTAGGAATTACTTAAGTATGTTAAAAAAAATTGGCGAAAATAATGAGCCAACAAGAGATCAACATCCAGGTAAAAAGGATGACTCAAAGTCATCTAAAATAAGGTTAATGGAAGACATACAAATGGGCAATTAAATGTTGATTCATCCACTACACTTTCATTATATTGTGACAACTAAAATACACACTTCATAACCAAGGTGAGGTTAACAAGGGGCTGAAAATTTTGAGAGAAAAAGTTGAAGATACACCGAATATTTGAGCATCCACTACTTTATTAAAGATACATTGTTTTAGGAGGACATAACATGGTGGAGGGATCATTTCACATTAAATATTGCTCATCCATCTTGGCATGATTACAATAGACAAAGGGTGGTGCATGAATCATTCAACACACATAAGATTGTCTTGTAAACAATTGAAAAGAAAGAAGAAAGGAGAAACAAGAAGGTGAGGTTGGCCTAAAGTTGTAGAAAACAAATTAGGAAATTTAAAGTGTAAAGTTAATGGAATGAATCATGCCATAAGTGGAGCATGTGACCAACTTGTAGGCATCAAAGTTGAACCAAATAATGACCAAGAAATCAGCCATCACAATTCATTTCAACTACACAACACAAAGAAAGAAAACTTAAGCCTAGAGAGAGAGAGCATTCGGCCAAGGGGCTGATTTTGGAGCTCTTTGAGTCTTGATCCAAAAATTATTTTCCAAGGTGTTTCAACCCTTTAGAAGGTCCCTAAAACGTGAAGATAGTCTTTGGAGCAACAAGAACCATTTCCATCTCAAGTCACCAACTCTAGCCAAGTAGAGAAGTCAAGTTGTCAAGGTAAGATCTAACTTTCTTTTCATGTATTAAGGGTGATGTAGATGTGTAATATAAGTTGTATGCATGAAATAAGGTAAAGTTGATGTTGGAACATGATGGTAGTTATGGGGTTATATGTGTTGATGTTGGAAGTATGGTTGTAACTTGACGAACATGAATCGCATGCATAAAATCATGAAAGTTGGTGTTGGAATGTTAGTTGGCCGTAGGGACTGTTTTTGGTGGAATTAATGGACTGATTTTCTTTAATAAATATGGTTGTTACTATCATAGATCTCATGGTAAAAGAATGAAAAGAATTGGAAGGTTAAAGGTGAAGTTATGTTAGTATGAAAATGGTTGAATCTATGATTTTATGTGAGCGATGTTGAAGTATGCTTAGCCAGTGTGGACTGTTTTGTGAAGAAGTTAGTGAACTGTTTTTACTTGATATTTTGATTGTTATTATCATGAATTTTATGATGGAAATTAAGGTGTTAATGGTTGAGTTGAAACTAAAGTCATTTGTGAGTTGTTATAAGGATTATAAAAATGACGATATAGCGTAGTTGCGATGAATTGATGTTGTACTTGTCGGTGGATAGCTGGTCATAACTTACTGAAATTATATGAAAATAAGACATGAAATGATGTATAAAAATCGTACGTGGTTGGCTTAGTATGTTCGTAAACGTTTGCAAGAATTCGAACATCGTTATGTTTGTCGGTTAGAGATCGTTTGGACATGTTGTGGTAATGTGGACTGTTTTGGACTTGTGTTTTCATTAAGTTGGAAAGAATAATTATAAGTTAAGAGTATACATCATATTGTATGTTGGATGGGCTGTTATAAGTTGTTACATGCAAACGTTAAGGCTACAAACTAATAAAAGTAACTTGAGAATGTCGAAGCCGTATGTGAATCGTTATTGCATGTTATGAATGTGGCGTTTAGAATATTGTGTGGGCTGTCCGATTGGTATTGAACACATAATTATTGATGTTGTATTGGTAGTATGTGGTTGGTTTAGATACAAGAGAAAACATCGCCTAAACATCTAGAAAGGAGTTACTTAACGTTAGAATACGTTTGAATCTCCCCGTAGCTTAATCATAGTTGTTGGCGTCTTAATATAGGTTGGTATTATTGAGTGCATACATTGTGTGACGAATAAGCACTAAAGACCTTGTCCGATCGAAGCACTTCGCATGAAAAAGCTTTTGGCGTGAGTTCGTGACACCGTTCGATTGAGGTAGGGTTACTTTACTTTATGTCTAGACTCCGGTTAGCGAAACGTGTGTAAATAGTAGTGATTGACGGGGAAGCATGATAGGCCTTCGGCATGGTGTGGAGGTAAATTCCATCTAGGTTGGTATTACCGCCTTACCGTTATGGGCTTGTCGCCATTATTGTGATATCATGTGCGGGCTCGTCGCCATTATTACGATATTGTTATGTGAGCTATCATTGTATTATGATTTCATGTATTTGATATAATTCTCTCTCTCTTGTTATCCCACCGTCATATGGAAGAGGAAGGCATTCTCGAGAATATTGAATTGCAATTCCTAGTATGAATCCTATGGAACCTATGATTGCGGTGATTATTGAGGTTGATTCCACGCGCGAGGCACGCATCCCATATTCTATGTGCTGTGATGTAATTATCACCTAGTTGTATCTTTATCACATACTAGCTCCCTCACCTTATGAAAGGGAAGGGTAATATTGATGATTGAGCCGTGGGCAATAATATGACTTGTACTTGTTTATTGCATATTGGTGATATGGTGAGATCCCCGATATCATGCACGACATGCTTTCATATTACTCTTTATGTTGTTATATTGCGAGGAGAGTGATTGGAGAGACTGAGGTTTTACCGCCGGAGATTGGAGAGGACAGAGAGACTCCGAGGTTTCTGTGGAGATCGAGAGTGACGGAGACCCGAGGTTTCGCACGGAGATCGCGAGTGTTTGTTGCCCGAGGTTTCTTCCGGGAACGGAGTGTCCGATGCCCGAGGTCTTTGCCGGGATCGTGAGAGTGTGCTCGTGATCCGAGGTTATGATTCCTCGGAATGCAGTGGTACATGGACTTCGCGGGTCCCCACGTACTCATGACTATGAGGGGCATTGCCATAGTACGTGTGTGTACGGGAGTGGAGTGTGAGAGGTGACTATCGCATTGCATAACATTTGCATAGCACGACATTGCATTGCATAGCACTCCATTTGAATGGTCATTCATGTCATTGCATGGCACATTCTCCGATTGATTCTTGATTTGTGAATTACCGAGTTGTTGTTTGTGAGTATTTATTTTAAAGGTTGGATGGAATCGAGGTTTATAGAATTCTCCCTGAGGCTTATAACTGAGATATTGAGATCCCTTGCGGACTATCGTTAATGCAAGACTTTCTCATGCTAGATGTGTATTTGTGTTTGACTTATCCGCTTACTTGTTAGTTGCTTCTTGTTTATGTCAACTTAACCATTGTCGGCTATGATACCTACGAGCCTAGTGTTGTGCTCATACTACTCTTGCTACACTCATTCCGGAGTGTAGAGTTATTTTCGTGCGATGTTCGGAGTCTCACGACCGTTTCGAGGCATTCGTCAAAGGCGTTTGGGTGGAGCTATTTGAGATATTGCAACTTGCAGTCTCTCCTTAGATTTCTGTGTTCTCTATCCTTCAACGAAAGTCGATCCTGCTTGAGTCTCATTATCTATTCAAATTGTAAACTTCTTAGAAGCCTTGTATTTAGCTCTAGTACGAACGCATTTTTGGGAATTTCTTATAATAATAGCATTTATTCCGCATGTTGTATCAAATTAAGGTAGTTATCTCAAGGGTTCGCCTACGGTGGAAGGTTAGTGTGGTGCGTACGATCCATGACGGGGGCCGTGACAACCGACATAGTATTTATTAACTTTATCGATCTATTTTGACCCGTCCAAATTTAACCCAATTCGCCTATTCTACGCCACGAGTTTATTTGGTTATGACTTATTTTAAGAAGCGTTTTTTTCGAAATAATTTTGAATCATTGGACATACATTTTCCGGGGCAGGAATGCAAAATGTTTAGACGACAAAGAGAAATTAAACAAATAA
>NC_081349.1:28240902-28271977 GCF_029784015.1 Lycium ferocissimum | reverse complement strand
ATAAAAGAATAATGTTTAATTCCTATATAATTTTGTCTAAATCCTATTGGCTACTCTCTAACTAACTTTATTCCTTTCTATGTAAATCTGATAGTGACTTGTGGAGAAAATATGATATTGGGCCATATGTTTATACTGATGAATTTTGAGCCCAATAACCCAATACACAATACAGCAGCCCATTAACACAGATATTTGCATCAGTCCATTTAAACACTTAGGACCTTTTGTTCGATATGTCCTAAGATGTTTCTTCTATGTTCATCATCATCGTCCTCTCCAGTTCTTCTATGTTCATCATCATCGTCCTCTCCAGTAATCATCATCTTCCTCTCCAGTAATTCCTTCAAAAAGGCAGGAAAATGTAAAAGAAAAAGTGAAAGCTATTGAAGAAATGTGGCCCCTTTAGGAAAATGTACCAGCTGATGTAGTTTATCATTAACTATGGCGCTAAAGTAGTTCATTTTGAGTCAAGGGTGTGTTTGGAACTATTGTGATTTGTGTATATATATTTAATAATTCTCTGTAGTAATTACAACAAAATATTTATTTGTTACCGTATAACTTAATTCTTAGCATCATGTTAGGTTCAAGAATAATTACATAATTAGATTTTTTTTTTAATTTTATAACAGAAGTTAACGAAATTAAAGAATTTTTTTCCACATGAACAAGAAAATAAATCTTAATATGTGAAAAATATATATGCAGATAAAACATTAAATATTATTTAATTATATCGCCAATTTATGATTAAACGTATATGTACAAAACGTACCTGCACCGGCATTTATATCAAATGTGGAAATGTGTATTAATTTACTATGGTTTAGTTATAAGAGAGTATATGAAGATACGCGTTATATATTTGTTGGATTGGTGTATATACTGGATGAGACTAATATTTTTGCCGTTATAACCTCTAGATTAAACTCTCTCATTCCTGATGATTAACCCAATTATAAGGTTAAGCTGCTATTTGAGAATTTGCTAAAGAAAAAGCTCTCGATTCAATCCAAATTATATATTCTTTAAGATCAACATATTTTAAACTTTGTAATTCAAGCAGCTAGTTTGCAATTAGAAGATTTGTTCTCATATACTTGAGTTCGTGGTCCTTCCTCTAGTGGTTATTGACCTTCACTAATTATTAATACGTGGTTATTATTCATTTTTCACTGCAAAATTGTACTCTCTCCGTCCCAAAATAAGTGTCATTTTAGCAAAATCACGCTCATTAAGAAATCAATAAATACAACATAGAGTTACTAAACTGCCCCTATTTATTAGACGTTTTTTGAGAATTGAACCATATTAAAAAGGTCTACTTTTTTAATGCTAAAGGCATAATTGAAAACACTTAACATTTTTTGTTTTGAATTCTGAAGATGACATTTATTTTGGCACAATTTTTTTTTTTGCTGGGCTGACACTTATTTTGAAGGAATTTTTACTTGGTGTAGTTTCTTATAAGAGGTAATTATTGATAATAACCACCTTTTAATTTATTTGTATTTAGTAACTACAGTGATTTTGTAAATTACTATTCGTAGCTACACCAAAATACATAAAGTTGGAGGGGCTGAAGTGGTTATTGGGTGAGGCTCTCACCTGCCCACCCAGGTTCGAACCCGGACAACAACATTTATTTTCTTACACATTTTCCCTAGCTTCTTCTCCTTGTATTTGAGTGTATTTCACCATATGTATTTGGCTCATATTTGTATCTCATATGTATTTGATGTCACATGTATTTGAACTTTATTTGAATGTATGTCATATGTATTCGGCTCATATGTCTTGTATCCCATGACGAAATACACTCAGACTAAATATATATGACGAAATACACTCAGGCTAAATACATATAACGAAAATATAATTCGCCTAGATGCCTCGTAAAGAACGAGCTGGTGGGGAAGAGTCGGGAGATGATGAAAAGCATTTGGTGAAGCTTTGCTTCTAGAATGCCAACTACATGGGAGAGAGATGTTATATTTGTTTCTAATGTCGCCCGCTCGATTCCGAGGAATACGGGGAGGGCTTGACCACAATTTCCCAAGTAAGAGAGAGAATCTCACTAATTGGAAGGAAAGGGAGGGCTTCGATCCATTGTGATTTGGAGAGATCTCTCGCCATAAAAGAGAGAGCTCCTAAGCCTTATCTCATCAAAAAGCGACGTAATTTATTCATCCGAAATAGTATTTTAGTAAAGAATATTGTATTTGGCCCATCTATATGTCTTATATCCTTGACCACGAAGTTCTAAAGAATTTACTAATCAAAGGCCGTAAATCGCTCTACATTCACCCACACGAAATACCGAAGCAATCTTCTTCTAGTTGCGGGATAACGAAAATATAATCAAAATACAATTGTTCCATAACTTGCTCCTCCATTTGTTGGGATGGGATCAAAATACAAGGAGAAGAAGCTAGGAAAAATATGTAAGAAAAGTAATGTTGTTGGCTGGGTTCGAACCTGGGCGGGCAAGGGGAGAGTCTCGCCCAAATACACGCGAAATACGCAACTTTTGTTTAAAAGTAATTAGCTATGAATTGCAATTTGGAAAGCGGTAGCTACTAATGGTAAGATATTCATAAAAGGTAGTTATATCTGTAAGTTTGCCTTTTCAACTCGAGAGTAACTAGAAAATAGTGAAAGGCCCATGCAAGAAGTGACTACTATTCTACAGGGTATGAATACAGTATAAGTGTTTTTAAAGGTAATTGGGAAAATGCTTTTTGATCCTTTAATTATTGATAAATTTTGATTTGGTCCTTGTAATATATGACTCAATACATTTAACGTTCATATAATTAAAACATGTCATTTTGGTCATTTAAATATAAAATATTTTATTTGGATTATTTTCACACATCAAGGTAAGATAACAAAGAATTTCCAGTTTTACCCTTAGCATTTATTACTCATTTCAAATCATTTTTCCAACTCCAATACAATTATACACCATTTAATAGGGGTATTGTGGTAAAATATTTATCTTAATCATTGTTTCTTAAACAGTGTAAAAAGTCAAAACGTGATAAATAAAAATGAACGGAGGGAGTATTACAAATGTGTAAGTTTACAAAGAAACAGTGAATAATTCTGAAATATAACGAATATCCATAAGTAAAATTAAAGATTACAAAAAAAATTGCGCATTTCAAGAAATTAAATTTCAGCTTCTAGCCGACTAGTAGATGTGTGAATGCATGCATATTGTCGAGTACTCCTTCCACACTTATAAGTGACCATTGATATTATCGAATAACAGTGTGCAGTTTATCATATTAATTCCCGCATCTTTTTATGAATGTTCGATTTATTAAATTTCCAATGGAGCACATGGGAAGCGAAATGGACAGTCAAGAACATTAAATAATCTCTCTCGATTATGCTAAGTCTTTAGTACTATATAATACAACTAATTATAGGTTATACCAGTGGCGGAGGCAGGATTTCCATCAAGGGGTTAAAAAAAAAAAAAAAGCAAGCACGCTAATAGTGCTCGCAAATGAACGGGTTGGATCAAATATGAGCGGGTCGGTCGGATCAAACAAGCTCCTTACATTATTCTTTTCCTCGGAAGAATTATGATGTTCACTGCTTGGTAATTCTCTTTTGAGATCATCATAATTCTTCTGTAGCCCCATATTTTTGTCGCGCAAACGAACATGAAGATATTAATGTTACCAATACATGAAACAAGCTCTTCTTGGGATCTAGCATATGAAAATCCTACATTATTCAATCCAAAAAACAAAGTATGGTGGAAACTATATTGCACTATATCTACAGGTAAATGATAAAACAAGAAATCACATCCAAATGCATATTGGTCAGTGATCTTCGGGTACCTGCTAATAATATTCATCCATCAGCATGCACAAGGAGGTCCTCAAAAAGCTCTACTCGTTACACTAATGTACATCTCCTTCACTATTCACATGTTTTCTAGGTGTGTTATCTCTGAATGTGACCTGGGAAATAGTTGCTACGGACGAATTGAGGGTCATCGCCCTGCAAAGACAATTAGACTATAAGCAAAAGAAATATCACACTGAAACATGACACTTGAGATTAAGGGAAGAAACAATGAAAAGTCTACTTCAAAACTTAAAAGAAAAAGGCAACTGATAGTCCTACCAAGTCAAGAAAGTATGAAGCTTACAAAAACATATCACTGAACTTGTTGTGTTGCTTCTTCAAAAGAACTTGCTGTTCTTGGTCAAGATGATGTTTGGACATCAATCCAAAATGGCACTACCCAAAGTGGAAATTAGGAGATTCTTGCTTATTGAGTCACAGTCAATATTCTTCTTGTACATACTAGCTCAAAAATAGTTTCCAGATGGGGCAGAAACTGAAGAGTACACAATTGTAAATCGCATCATACAAATTGAATATTATTTTATCAGAAAGTTTACCATATCCATGGCTTTCACTTGAAGTTCTTTCTGTTCCTCCACAAAATCATTTTCCAGATCACCATTTGAAAATAGCATGTTATGTTTGAAGAACATGCCGGTGGCACAAAGGGCTGTTGGAGTTGCTGCTGCAGCCGCTGTTGTAATATTCAGTTTCTTCTATCTAATCAATAGGAGGAGAGCTAATAAGTATTCGTCACAGCAGTTCCACTAACATTGGTCCACGAGAACTCAACAGAAATAAATAGTAAACCAAAAACTGAATCTGAGCAAGAATAAAAGAGACTATTCTCCACTGAATAGCTCCATGTTTCATCAATAGTAAATCTTAAGGATATCTCCATGTTGCATCAATAATAAATCTAAGGATATCTCCATGAATGCTGCAGATAGACAGTAGGAAGTCAATAAGGTATACAAATAGAATGATTCCATCATACCGATGCTGATAATAGAAAAATATATATCAGTGATGTCCTGTTGTAAAGATTTAGCTGGGTCAAAATTAAATAACTAATCCATAACAAAAACATTGAGTTAAAAATAAAATAACAAATTACTTTTTTTTATGAAGTAAGAAGTTTCCATTATCAAAGGCAACTGGAAGGTGCCATATTACAAAAGCAAAAGCTTGGGAGCTTTTGTAGCAAAAACAAAAGCTAGTAAGCTTTTGGAGTGGAAACTAAGTTAGACCTTGCAAAAACCATGGACCTTTACAATTTTACTCTACGAGGTTTCATTTCTTGAAATGTCTTAATAATAGCATCATTAGAAATATTATCAAATAAATCTTTTTCTAGATAAGGCACCAAACAACCGCTAAAAAAATCATCACTCATTTGACTCCGCAAGTCATTCTTGATAAACTTCATTGCCAAAAAAGCTCTTTCAACGGATGCAGTGGTAACTGGCAGGAGCAAAGCAAGTTTCACTAAGCGGAATACAAGAGGATAATTTGAATGCTTCTTTGTCTGAACCAATCTTTTCGAAAGATCACAAAGTCCTTTTAGATCGAAGAACCTTTTATCAACATCACAAACATCAATAATGTAACTTGCAAGTTGATTCTCAAGAGCACTCATATTGAACTCATCAAAGTCATCAGGATATAACGCAGCCATTTTCATTATCTTTCTGATGTCGAAACTTGAAAAAGAGTTAATTGGATTCAAACAAGCAATTCCACGAAGCAAATTAGTCGTCGCTTCGCCAAAACGATCTTTAAGTTTTTGAAGTTGCCAATCAATAATATTGCAAAACACTTCAACACGATAATGATGTAAGACTGTATTGTCACCAAGTCTTCGTCATGATCTTAAAGAGCTAACATATGGCTCCTTAAAGTTAGGTACCAAAATGTCATGCTTAATACAAAACAAAGATACCTTAGCAATAAGAGAATCCCATTCCTCATCCCTATATGCTTGCAACCTTTTTTTTGGCTACTTCAAGAAGTGGCATGGCGTTTGCCAAATCTTGCTCCTTTTTTTGTAAGCATTTGTTAAGCTCATTTGGGATTGCTAAAACCTCACTCATCAAATGCAACATGAACGCAACCTCATATGTTCGACAAGCGTCGAGATATCCCATTGCCTTGGCTCTTTCATCCATTAATCGTGCATCATGAACAAGTGATTCAAGAACATTAACAATAGAGCCATACATAAGAATAAAATCGTTAAAAGATTTATAATGAGATCCCCAACGAGTATCACAAGCTCTTGAAAGACCAAGTTCTTGATTCAAGCCCCTACCGGTTGTAAGCTCACCCATATCTAATGCCTCTTGAATTCTTTCTTTTTGAGAATCTCGAAATTCATCCATTCGCTTAAAACAAGATCCTAATTTATTCAAAATATTTGAAACCAATACCACAAGTTTTCCCACTTCAATACATTCTTTAGAGACTGCAACAAGAGTTAGTTGAAGTTGATGAGCAAAACAATCAATGGAATGAGCCGATCTACTTTCTTGCCTAATCAACATTTTAAGGCCATTGATCTCACCTTGCATATTGCTTGCCCCATCATAACATTGTCCACGTACATGTGATAGACTCAAGGAATGTTGAGCAAGTAAATTAACGATCGCCCTTTATAAAGATAAAGCACTAGTATCTTGAACATGAACAATGCCAATAAGTCGCTTCATCACAAATCCTTTTCTATCAATATATCGTAAGACAATAGCTATTTGCTCCTTGTTTTGACACATCAAAAGACTCATCAACTAGTAAAGCAAAGTAGTCATCATTTAATTCATCAAGAATAGCTTTAATTGTTTCTATTTTACATGATGTCACAATATCTTTCTGAATCCCTGGAGAAGTCATTTGATCATTTTGAGGAGCATGTTCCAGTTCATAACCACGAACATTATCACACTTTTTTGCATACCATGAGAGAATATGAAGAAAATTACCCCTACTAAGTGATGATTTAGATTCATCATGACCTCGAAATGCAAATCCTTGAGTTACAAGAAGTCTTACTACATCAACTGAAGCATTTAAGCGAACCCAATATGCATGTTTAAATTGATTAAATTGTCTCCCAAGTGCAAATTCAATGTGATCGTTGTTGTCGCAATAAATCTTGACATTTCTTTTTTGATTGATTATGTACGCTGTTCTGTAGACCAATATGTCCCCCAAGACTACTCTTTTTGTGCCAACTCTTAAACCCAGTAGTTGAAAATACTTCACCTCCACCTTGATGAATGCTATGGCCTTTAAATAGATAACAATACAAAGAATAGACCGCGTCTTTACTAACGCTATACTTCAACCAATCATGATATACATCATCAAACCATTCGGAATTAAGACGACGCATTGATCCAGAAATACTCGTTTGAGGATACACACGCTGAAGCAACCGAGGATGACAAGGGCCATTCTGAAGGTATGCTCTTCTAATAACATCACGATGATTTGGATGATAGTCCAAAATTGGGGTTCTTTCACCCGGATCATACTTTAAAGTACTCAAATCAAATTCTTGAGAAGAATGTAACGCTACTTCTGAATGGTTGGCATTTGCTTCTTGGTTAGGTTGACTAGGAGACGCTAAACTTGATTTTGGTACTTTGGTAAAATACTTCTTCAGTGAATGTTGAGACTGAATCGTAAAAGTAAGAATTTTGTTAGAACATAAAAGAATTAAACAGTTCTATAGACTAGTTACCAGCAAATTGAAGCAATCTATCTAATCTTCACAGCAAATATATAGAATTTTGGAACAAAAATCTCTCTGCTATACTGATATATTAATTGCTTGTCCTATTAGGATTTAGGAACATGCTAAATTTATAGAAGAAATTATCTTTGTAGACCTTTTGTATATCAGTCTACAAAAATGAATTTGTGTTTGAATGCCTATTCTCCTAAGGAAAAATAGAAAAAGAAGGGAACTAAGAACTTACCGAGGAAGCCATGAATGGAGACTGGAGACTGGAGAGCAGCGACGAGCGCAACGTGCCTTCAGCGACAATCAAGTATCAATAGAGCAAAAAAAAAAAAATGTAAGAGGCAGAATAGTGAGGTCGTGTGGAGTGTGAATTTGTGGAAGAGTGAAAGAGCAGGAAATATGCAATAGGTTTTTTTTTTATTATTTGACTTTTATTAGGGATTTTATTCAAATCCCAATTAGATCTGCCCATTTAATAAACGTCGTCGTTTTGTTTATTTTAAAAAAAATATTGAAAACGCCTAAAGCTAAAAATATTGAGAATATGTTGCATGTGGGGTTCGAACCCGTCCCATGAGCGAAACCACACCCCTTCACCGCTGAGCCAAGTATTTGGATTGTAATAAGGGGGTTCATTATTATATATAGACACATAAAATAAAATTTTGACGCTATATAAACAGTGTAATTTTCCGACGAAGGGGTTTCGGATGAACACCCTGGGCTCTACGTAGATCCGCCCCTGGGTTATACATAATCTGCAGTAATATTAAAGATTCAAGATACTATTCCCTCCATTCACTTTTACTTGTCCACTATTTCAAAAATAGATTTTCACTTTTACTTGTCCACTTTCACATATCAAGAGAAAAATAATTTATTTTTCTTGTTTTGCCCCTAGCATTAATTTCTCATTTCAAATCATTTTTCAAATTCATTAAGAAGTCATACACCAATTAATATGGGTATTATGGTAAAATATGAAATTCATTTATTATTTCTTAAGAGATGTGCAAGATCCAAAGTGAACGGAGGGAGTACTTATTAGAGACATGGGATTTGAAACTGACGAATTAAAGGTAGGAAGCATAAGGAAAGGTGCAGTAGTGGAAAATTTTAAATCAGCAGAAGATATGGTGAATATTATTTGGATGGAAACACCAATTATGGCCTTTACCATTTCAATTGTGTTGGTGTTGATTTTGTTCTTCATTATCATGATGTGTTGTTGCTGCTGCAGAGGGAATAAGAGAAATGTAAACATGGTGAGAGCTCCACGCTACAGGAACAAGAAAGCATAGTTTTGATATCCGAAGTATTTTAATTGCGTTCTGCTTTGTGCTTATAAGTTTATTTGGTCAGTTAAGTATAATTAATGAGGTCTCTTTTCCAAGTTAAGCTTTTTGTACTAGCGTTAAGCTTTTTGTACTAGCGTCTAGTGATTGTAACAAGCTAGCTAGCTAGCTAGCACGCACGCACAAGACATTTTCCCTCCATTTTACTACTATACGTAAGGGACAATAAAAGGACTTTTGTAGTCCTCACAATTTTTTTTTCAAAAATGTCAAATTTTTTAATTAATTAGGGATAAAGGCACCCAATATAAATAAAGTTTCTTACTATACACACCTTTTACCTTTCCCTAAGGGTCTATTACCCCCTAAAAAACATTTAAAACGGACTTTCATATGGGAGAGTGACATACACTCTCCTAGCCACATGTGTATTTATTTATTTTCTTCTTCTTTTTTTTTTTTTAATTTTTTTTTACGTGTCAATTTTTTTTAAAAATAAAAATAAAAAACTGAATTTTCATTAAAAAAAAATGAGTTTTAAAACCAAAGTGTTTTTCTTTTTTTTTAATTTGAAAATTTGATTTTTTTTTAAACCCATTTTTTAAAAAAAAAAAAAACTAAAAACATGGATTAAAAAACTGAATTTTCTTTAAAAAAAAAAAGGATTTTTAAAACCCTTTTAAAAAAAAAAATTGAAAATTTGTTTTTTTTTTTTTTAAAACCAGTTTTTTAAAAAGAAAAAAAAACTGAAAAATGATTTTTTTTTTTTAAATATGGAAAAATGGATTTGTTAAAAATATGGAAAACTTGATTTTTTTTTAAAATGTCTTAAAAAATCTTGATTTTCATGATTTCATTTTCTTAGGACACTTTTATTTTTCAAATAAAATCACCGGAAAAGTGTTTTTCTTGCCAAAATGTGAAAAAAACTGAATTTTTATAAAATTTTGAAAAAATTAATTATTTTCTTAACATGTGGAAAACCCGTTTTTTAAAACTAAATGTGGAAGACTAGATTTATTTTCAAATTTTTAAGAAAATGAAGATTTTTAAGGAAAAAAAATTAAGTTTTCCCTTTTTTATGTTTTCATTTTCTCTCAAGAGAGTTGAAACACACTCTCTTTTGCCACATCGGCATTTAGGGGGGGGTAATTCTTCCGTTTTAAATAAGTTTAGGGGGGTAATAGGGCAGGGAAAGGTAAGGTGTGTCGTAGCAAATTCGGGTATAGTTCAGGGGGGTAATGGTGCCTTATCCCTAATTAATTACTTCTAGATCCTAACCTTATTTTTTAAAGTCAAATTTAATTTTTGTTCTTAAAGTCTACTTTTTAAAAGCTATTGAAGATTCTATCTTATTTACCTATTTTCTATCCGGTATGCGATATTCGGTACTCGCATTGGAGCTCGCCTGATCCAGATTCATGTAGCATTGGGCCGAATGGGGGGAAGCGCTCCCTACCAAGAATTTTTTCATACCCAGGCTCAAACCCGAGATCCCTAGTAAAGAGAGGAATAACCCCATCCGCTGCACTTTATTTTCCCTATTAATTTCTTCTATTGATCGTATTTGTTAACCTAAAAAATAGTCATTTCTTCGCTGTATATTCTTGCTTCTTGTTGCTCTTTATTTTCTTCATTTTCATTTGTTTCTTATTATAGATTTTTACATGCAAGTATTTCTTTTACTTTATTTTTGTATTATGAAATTTGAGAATTTATGAAAATTCTTTTACTTTATATTTAAACTTTCATGAGCTCATATACCAAGATTAGTACAAAAGCGATTTTCAGATAGTTTTTAAAATTATTAAATGATGTCATATAATGTTAAAATAAAGACAATATTATCAGTTAAGATCGTGTTATCTTTAAAATCTCTTATTTGGTTAACTAAAATTAATCTTTTAAACACAAAATGAGTTTGAAGTATGGGGAATTAAAGTGTCAGCTACCTATTTGATCGGATTCGGTAGCACTTTGGTCAAAATTTTGTATCTGTCTTAAAAGTTCATGAAATATGTACAAATTATTAATTTAGAACTATATAACTTATAAAATTAGGATTCGAAACTCATATATTTCAAATTATGATTCCGCATTTAAGTTGAAGTAAAAAATTTCATCAAAATAAAAGTTAAGATATTAAAAGGGTGAAATGAAAGTTTTGCTTTTATATATTGAAAATATGCTTATTTGACGTTTAATTAAAATATTACTTTTCATATCTGGAGTTAAACCCGGGCCTCGTGAAACTAGTAACTTTTATATTTACATTGATATCATGTAAGGTGCCCTCTTGAGGTTATGGGGTTAAATGTTTCAAGCCAAATGCAATTTCATTCTCATGGTTTGAATTTGATATTTTTGATTAAAAATGCATACAAGGATACTTGTCATCAAGGGTAGAGTTACAATTCCGCTAGCAATTCGGTAGAACCCAGTAATTTTATCCGAAACTCGCATTTGTACTTAAAAATCCACTCAATATATGTTAATAATTTAGTTGTAATATGTTTTTTCTAAAAGGCTAATTACATCGACAACTCGTTAAACATGTTAGTAAATTTATTTAGTCACTTGAATTATGACATGTTCAAGTGAGATGTAGATGCAGGTCTAGGAATGTGTAGCAGTAGCACTATATCTTTGAGTCAAGTCCTCAAATGGTCATTGAACATGTAGGAAAATTTCACTAAAGCCACCTTTGAATTTTTTTAGACAATAAGGTCATCAAACTATGTCCATATTTCCAAAATAGTAAAACAATTCATTTTTGAACATAAAACCCCTTAACTCATGTTTAAATTATAAAACTCATTTGATATTTCTGTTTTATTTTCAAAATATGAATATTCATTCGAAAAAAAAAAAAATATTGCAAAATTATATCTAAGTAGACAATAAAAGGATATAGCTGAATGATAATAGAACATAGCATAGAGCTTAACTATAAGGCTTTTAACTTATTGTAAATAATTTTTCGTGATATATAAAATTTTCAATTATCAAAGCAAATGTTTACTATTTTTATATTTTTGGAGATGAACTTGTAATATTTTGATTTTTATTAAAGTTTTATAAATAAGTGGAATACAATTAACATAAACATTCTATATTTTTGGAAAACATATATCCAACTAATTGTAAAAATGTTTTCATTTTTCACAAAGTAGTTACATACATATATATATATATATATATATATATATATATATATATATATATAAATATATATATAATAATAATTAAATGCATCATGGATTTATATAACGTCTCATGTGTTTCAATTATGTCCAAGCACTTACATTCAGTAAAATATTTAGCTTCCGACTTTGAGTAATAGAAAAATATCAATATAGTTCAAAAGAAGTTGATATAACAAAGAAAACCTTACAGCATACTTAAAGTTTGAACGATTATATTGTTTTATATGAAATATTATGTTGAATATTTTATTTTATTAATAAAACATGAAAAATATTAAAGAATTTTGGAGTATCCAAAAATTGTGCGTACATGATAGATTTTATAATTTAAACATGAGTTAAGGGGTTTTATGTCCAAAAATAGATTATTTTACTTTATTGAAAATAAGGACATAATCTAATGACCTTGTTGTCCAAACAAATTTAAAAGTTATTTTATTGAGATTTTTCTACAAGTTTAATGACCATATGAGGAATTGACTCCTATATCTTTTGGAAGTGTGTTTAAGCTTCTCTGGAAGTTTAAAAGAAGCAACAAGAAAATTATGAAAGGGCCAGGAAGGGGCCAGTTATTTACTTTCATGACACTGAACTCGACTCTCCTTGGCTGCTCACACATTGATTCTTTATTATTAATTTACTTCATTTTGTCTTTTTTGCTCCTTTATTCTTCCTTTTGGCCCTAGCTAGTCGAGTGGTACGTCTAGACTAGTAGCAATAATGAAGGATGTGTCCTATTTACCTAAACAATTGTGTTCCTAAAGCAAAAGAATGTGTTTGTCATGAAAGGACCATGAAAGTCTTATACTATACGAAAAAAAGAAAAATAAAGAAAGTGAAAATATTAATATTATCTTTAGTACGAGAAAAAGAAAAAAAGAAGAAGAAAAAGGGTACGCGATTAACAAAGATGTAGCTTTAATGACAGTGCTCCAAGGTTGTTTCATTAAAGTTGGGTGGAAGATGGATCCCACATGCCAATATGACATGAGAAACAATCATGAAATAGTACAACTTTCTCCGTTTCTATTTATTTATCTAATTTTTACTTGATAAGAAATTTTAAAAAATAAAAAAGACTAATTAACGACATATAATGGACCAAAATATTCTTTAATTTTGTTGTTTAAATTATGCCATGTGAGAAATTAAAATTATAGAATTGTAAAAATAAAAAAATGTGTTGTAAAATAAAACGGAGCACTAAAATAAATAAGCAGTAAAAGGACTCACACGGGGAGAGGAAGAAAGGAACAAGTGTAGTACTTTGTTTTCTAATTTGAACTGTCATTTGAAATTAAAATAAGTAAAAAACAAGAAATTAGGAGCCCCAGCCTTTTTCTTTTTGACTTAAAAGTTATTTTGGTTTAACCAATAATTTTACGCGTTTATCCTTTATAATTTTTTCTAATTTCAATGTTACTCTCACTACTAAAAATCCTAAACTATCATCTTTCCCTTTCAATAACTTAGTTTTAATTTTAGCACTTTTATCCAAACACTTAACTGTTTATTTATAAAATAATTTTTAACACTTAAAAAGTAATTTAAACTTTAATGTTTAAAAGTCACCTTTTTTTTGGGCTAATCCAAATGCGCTCTGAAAAGAAAAGTGAGAAGAATGGAGTAATATAAATGGAATGTGAAATGGAGTACTAGGAAATATCGACAAATAATTTTATATAGAGAGAGAGAGAGCCTTCACTACAAATCTACAATAATCTTTTGCTTATTATTGAAGAGATAAAGAGAGAAAAGGAATGATGGGTATGGATAACGTGATAAGCTTTCTGATGGAGAAATTGAAGGAAGCGCTACTGATGGTGCTAAATTTTGTTGGGCAACCACTAATTTGGCTCAAAAATTTTGGTTGGCAAGTGCTGCTATCTTTGCAAAATTTATTTGGGAAAATTGTGAGTTGGTTCGACGAGGTGTTTCCACCTGAGACAAGAGTGGAAAAGATTAAATATTGGTTTCATTTAGCTTTACCCTATCTCATAATTGCCCTGGCTCTATCTCTCTTGATATGCTGTTGCTATTTCTGTTCAGGATTACTGTTCACTGTGATGAATCTTATTAAAACAGCGTGCGTTGGGCTGATCAAGATTATTAAAAGTGTCTTCAATGAGATGTTATTAACTATATATATATATATATATATATATATATATATATCTTAAAACAGTGTGGAATACACTGATCCAGATTCTGAAAAGGATCTTTAGATGTTGCTGGCAAACCAAAGAACCTATTATCAAGATGATGAAAGCTCCTGGCAGAGCTGGTGTTATGATGGCAAGAGCTGCTTTTGAAAGCAGTCCCCAATCATACTTCGCTGGTCTTCGTGCTGGTGATACGCTTGTCTAGCTGGTTAAGTATCAATCTTGATGCATACTATAAACTAGGAACCTTTTTCTGTATGGTGCTTCTACCAGCACCACCTTTTGTAATGATGCTTATTAACTATATATGTATAATATAATATTTCATTTTCCAACAGGAAAAAATGTTAATTGACAAATTAATCGTCACACCATTTTGTGATTTTGCACGTTATTGTTAATTATCAATGTTGTCCAAGTATGTAGTTTGAAAAAAATAAAATGGACTTTGATCCGCAGACAATTTTTGAACATTTCTTAATCAAAATTTTCAACTTGTTTTCTTTTCATATGTATGCAGAGTGTGTGTGTGAGAGAAAGAGAGTCATAAGCTGAGTACCCGTAACGTGCTTTCCCAAAGAATACATGTTTCCAAGAGATAGTCTATATGGGTACCCCAATTTGATACATGGTATAAGGTGAGATATCCCAGCACTAAATTTGAGATTAATTTTGTATTATATTTGGCAGAAGGTATAAAATTATCTCTGAATAAATTTATATCTTCTATCACATAAAGTATAAAATGAAGCTCATAGTTAAAAATGGAATGTCCTGCCTTATCCCATTAACTTTGGAATTATTTTATTCTAACTTTTAAATGGAATAAATTAGTTCTAAGATTATAATTTTGTAATTATAATATTGGGATAATTTTATCCGCGTAGCAAACGATAATGAATTCCCAAAAAAAATACATGTTTTCCAAGAGTGAGTGATCAATACAACTATTTGGACTACTTTTGGTGTGGAAAAACCAAATTTCTTTTCTTTTCACCTTATTAAAAAGGTCACCTGTCAATGTCACATGAGGGCAGGAAGAAAAAATAGTAAATAAACATAAGGCAACTTTAACAAGAAGAATCAATGTGTAGCAGCAAGAGTCAAGTTCAATGTTATGCATGTAAATGAATGGCTTCTGGTCCTTTCACTAGTGGAATATTGGAGTAATGGCATATTTGTCACCATATGATTTATAAATCACGGACTCAAATGGTAAAATCAATACTAAAGCTTGTGTCGGGATAAAATTAAACCTATATATACGGAAGGGAAAATAACACTCTATGTCTATTTAGAGAAAATATTTATATGAGATGGCCCATATTTCTAAGATTACTTGAAATGATTTTTTTATACATTATTATACACGGTTAATATATTATCTACAGTAAGTATATAATATTGTATATCATGTATATAAACATTGTTGGAAAAAAATTAAAAAAAAAAAAGAAAAAGAAATTGGCTTTGCAGATATAAATTAACAATATAACTATGTGAATGTAATATTCTTTGTTGAATAGTATATTAATTAATCCCTAGTGCCAGAGTGTTACAATTAATTGATTCTAGTAGAAACATAATAACTTTGAAAAGAGAACTCATTAAATAGTCTTTCTAAAAGGAAACGCCCGCATTCGGCAACTCATTAGGGGCCTGTTTGGAAAGTCACCCAGGTAATTGAATTGGGTGTAATTGGGTGTAATGAGTTTACATTTGTTTGTGGGTAATTACATAGTTAGGTAGGAATTGAGTGTAATTGAGAGGGTGTAATTACACTCTCCAATTCTCAAGGGAGGGCTGAGAATTGGGTGTAATTACACCCTGTAATTACAGGGTTATTTTTTAATTTTATTTTAATTTCTTTTCTTTTTTAATTTATTTTTTATTTCTAATATTTAATTTCTTTTAATTTCTTTTCTTTTCTAATTTCTTTTTTATTTCTATTATTTAATTTCTTTTTTATTTTTACTTTTTAATTATTTGTATTTTTAAAAATATATTTTTCTTTTTATAGAATTTATATTTCATTTCCTTTCTTCTCATTTAAATTCAGCTTTTACTTCTTGTGGTTCCATGTAATTGCTCGAATTTTTTTTAGTTTTTTATTTTATTCAGTGTTAATATTCTAATTTTTGAAACTACATCTCTTAATATTAGAAAGAATGAGTCATTAACAAACTTGGCATATAATAAGTGAAGTTATTAAAGTAGAATTTCGTTGTGAATGAGGTTATAGACTTATATTTTCCCTTTCTTTTGAATTATAGGAGTATTTACTTATGTTACGTTGAAACATACTTATGTAACGTTGGAATTTGACATAAGAGTATTATGTTAAAAAAAATTCTTTTGGATTTTGAATTTTGGTTATATTTTCGATTTTAAAAATATTTGCTTTAGTACTATTGATTTGTTATTTCACTTTGCATGTTGTTTATTTTTCACTAGTTGATAGAATTATTGTCAAACATTTGAATAGTGTTATGGCATTATATTTATAAATATTCTTTTTTTGTCGAAGATCAATCGTGATGTTCTCGCAAAAAATGTATGCTTTTAAGTTTTATAATCAATTAAAATTTAAATATTATTAATTTGAAATTATAAATCAATTATTTTTTTACAATATTAGTTACAAATGTATGATTACTAATTAACATATTTTCAAGAAGCGATGTATTATTAGATAACTAATTTAATATCATTTATAAAGGCACGTATTTTTTAAATATTAATTTTAAATTTTTTATAATTAAATTTTATTTTTAAATTAAACCAACTGTGTAATTACACTTGTGCAACCAAACAAAGACACTTGTAATTACATTGTAATTATATTATGTCAAACAAGCGAGCCATTGTAATTACAATGCGTGTAATTACTAAGCCGTGTAATTACTAGGGTAGTAGTTACACCAATTCCAATTACCAGGTGGCTTTCCAAAGGCTCTAAGTAATCCTTGGAAATGACTACATTACTGTTCAAAACGAGGTAAGCTTTGATCAATATTTAAAATATTAAAATGTCTAAATTCAATTTAGGAAAATTATATTTGGCATAACCCCTTTTGACACCAACCGGCACAAATGGGGGTATTAAAATAATTTCACACGGCTTTTGAAAACATTAAAGTAACTTCACATGACTTGTGATGACATAATAGTTACTTAATATGTTTTCTATACCAAAAATATCCTTCTGTGGAAAAAGAAGAGATGAAATTTGAAATTTGATTCTCTCTCCTTAAGGTAATTATTATTTTTCTTCCCAATTGAATTTCACTCTTTCTCCTTAATGTAATTAATGTTTTTCTTTTCAATACATTGATCAGATAAATTTTTGCATGCCTATTTTTTTTTTTAAATACTACCCCAAATTGTCTTCATAGGATAATTTATCATATGCAACATATTGTTGACATGTTGAAGATACTCAAGCTTAATCCAATGGCTAAGAAATTTTTTCCTCCTTATAATAATCGTGGTGATCAGATTCTTCTCACTAAATTGATACCAGCTAACAAGACTGATGGTTTCCAAAAAACAGTAGGGCATAGATTTTTTTAAAAAATTTTGATTAAAATTCTTCATTAATTTTTATGGTCTTTGAAAAATAGAAGTTTTTTGCCTGTTTTGTTTTGTGGGACGGTCTAAATTTGAATTAGTTTAATGTAGCTTATTATTAGATTAGGATTGAATAAAAAAATTGCTAAATGTTGATTTAATTCTGTCAATTTCTTTAAAAAAGTATGTAACAAGTAGTCAACACTATGTTGGGACGAAAAAAATGAATTAATTAGAACATAATCTAATCTAAAACTCTCACACTCTCTTCTCTCTACATGGAGGCTTGAGGGCGCAGCCATTGTTGCCACAACTATTTGACTTTAACTGAAACATTAAACTATGCCAATTTAGCGAAAGATTAGATATAATTGAGTAATAATTAGCATGGTTTGATTTAATTCAGTAAGTTTTTCAAGCAAATTGTGGATGTAGTCTCAACACTATGGTGTGACTTTAATTGAAATATCGGGTTGGTTCAATTTAGCTAAGTATTATATAAGATTAAGTAAAACAAGTTGATAACTAGTGGTTCAATTTCATCAATTTAAAATAAAAAATAAAGTGGACTATGGTTGACTTTAATTGAAACATTGAATTGTCTCAATTTAGCTATGTATTAGATAGAATTGAGTAGCAATTAGTAAGTTTAAATCTAATTCAATCAATAAAACAGTGGATGTAACAAGTAGTCAACACTATTGAAATATTGAATTGCTTCAATTTAACTAAGTATTATACAAGATTGAATAACAATTGACTACTTTTGATTTAATTCAATCAATCTTTTAAAAAAAAAAAATAGATGCAACAGAAGTAGTCTCTATGGTTCACTTTAATTGAAACTTTGAATTATCTCAATTAATTAAATATTAAATAGAATTGAGTAGCAATTAGTAAGTTTATATCTAATTCAATCAATTTAAACAAAAAGAATGGAAGTAAGTTGTAACAAGTAGTCAATCACTCAACATTATGGTTGACTTTAATTAAAACTTTGAATTCCTTCAATTTATATAAGTATTATATAAAATTGAGTAACAAAACTTTTGATTTAATTCAATCAATTGTTTTAAAGATGTAACAAGTGGCCAATACTATGGTTGACCTTAATTAAAACATTGAATTATCTCAATTAGTTAAGAATAGAGTACCAATTTATATCTAATTCAATCAATTTAAACAAAAATATGTAACAAGTAGTCAATCTATGGTTGACTTTAATTGAAAATTAAAAATTATCTCAATTTAGCTAAGTATTAGATAGAATTGAGTAACAATTATTAAGTTTAGATCTAATTCAATCAATAAAACAGTTGATGGAACAAGTAGTCAACACTATGGTTGACTTTAATTGAAACATTGAATTGCTTCAGTTTAGCTAAGTATATGATTGAGTAACAATTGGTAACTTTTGATTTAATTCAATCAACTAAAAAAAGAGTAGATGTAACAAGTGGTCAATACTGTGGTTGACTTTAATTGAAATATTGAATTATCTCAATTAGTTAAGTATTAAATTGAATTGAATAACAATTAATAAATTTAGATATCATTCAATCATTTTAAACAAAAATAGTGGATGTACTAAGTACTCAACACTATGGTTGACTTGAATTGAAATATTGAATTATTCAAATTAACCAAGTATGAGATACGATCTAGTAAAAAGTTTGCTAAGGATTGATTCAACTTCATCAATTATAAATATGTGAATGTAATAACTAGTTAACACTATGGTAATGTTGAACTTCATTGAAATATTTAATTATCTCAATTTAGGTAAGTATTACATAAGATTGAGTAACAATTAACAAGTTTTGATTTAATTCAATTAATTTGTTGAAAAATAATGAATGTAACAAATAGTCAACACTATGATTGACTTTAATCGCAACATTAAATTATCTCAATTTAGTTAAACATTAGAAATGATTGATTAATAATTAGCAAGTTTTGATTTAATTCAATCATTTTTTAAAAGAGAAAAAAGTCGATATGACAAACAGTATTCCTTCGGGGACATCCTATAAAATTAAAACGATACAAAGAGATATAACAAGTAGTCAACACTATGATTGACATTGATTGAAATATTGAATTATCTTAATTTAGCTAAGCATTAGACATGATTAAGTAAAAGTTTATGTAAGTGTTGATTCAATTCAATCTACTTTTTCAAAAAAGATGTGGATATAACAAGCAGTCAACATTATGATTTACTTTGATTGAAACATTGTATTATCTCAATTTAGTTAAGTATTAGATAAAATTGAATAGCAATTAGCAAGTTTTGATTTAATTTCATCATTTTTTTGTAAAAACAAAAATGGATGTATCAAGTTATCAACACTATGACTGACTTTGATTTGAAATATTAAATTATCTCAAAATTAGCTACGTATTAGATATGATTGAGTAATAATTAGCAAGTTTTAATTTAATTCAGTCTACTTCTTTTTAAAAAAATAATAATACGAAAATAATGGATGAAACAAGTATTCGACATTGTGATTGACTTTAATTGAAATAATGAATTATCTCAATTTAGTTAAGCATTAGATAGGATTAGATCAAATAAATATTTTGTAGTAGCTGATTTAATTCAATCAATTAGTCAATACTATAGTTGACTTTAATTGAAACATTAAATTATCTCAATTTAGCTAAGTATTAGATAGAATTGAGTAACAATTAGCAAGTTTTGATTTACTTCAATCAATTTTCTTAAAAAAAAAAAAAAAAAGAGATAGGGGATGTAACAAGTAGTCGACACTATGATTGATTTTGAATGAAAGGTTTATTTAGCAAAAAATTAGATAAGTATTAGATATAATTTTTTTTTAATGACATGGGAACCCGCGGCCGATACCCTTGGTGCCGCACGGGTAAACCCGGTTCTGTGCAATAGCTCGCAAACCACGGGAGGTAATCCGCTTTTCCTGCGGCGAAATCTGCCGGCAGAAGACAAATCTCCTGTTGTCGTGAGCAAGGGGTTTCGAACACAGACTCCATTATGAAAGCCTACGTCTTTGCCGAGCCTACCCTTGCGGGTATAAGTATTATATATAATTGAGGAACAATTAGCAAAGTTTTGACTTAATTCAATCAATTTTTTTTTTAAGATGGATGAAATAAGCCGTCAACACTTTGATTGACTGTAATTGAAACATTGAATTATTTCAATTTAGCTAAATATTATAAGGATCGAGTAAATTTTTTGAATAAGTTTTGATTCAATTCAATTTTTGTTATAATATCATAGCAAGTGCACAATTTGGATTTCTTTTGTTAAAATGCGACTCTTGAATTGATCCTTGGCAGATTCTACGTACCTTAAAAAAACTGAGACGCCACTTTTTCCCTTAGTCTAACTTTTTTTTTTTATTTGCCAAATGGAAGACTTCCTCTGGGATTAAAGATTGTGTAATGTGTTTAATTATGTATTCTTCGTAGCTATTTTCCTATGTAAGATAGTATAGTATTATAGCTTAATCATTTCTCCTCTTTTCTTTTCTCGATGTGTTGCCGTTTGTAAATGAAAATATTGAAATTAGAGTATTTTTCTTTCACTCTTTCCTCCTGAGTCATCTTTATTGCTTTTTTGTGTCCTTATTATGTCAACTAATTAGTAAGAAAAATTGATTTTATTGTGTCATTTATAACTGCGCGAAGCGCGGGTGAATTAATTAGCTAAACAAATAAATTGAGAATTAATTTAGGAAGAAAATTAGGATTCAATCAAATGTTTTTCTCTTCCACTTTTCCACATACCAATCTTTAATTAGCCGAATAGAATTGTGTTTCAAAGCTTCCCTCATTGATTAACATTGATGAAAAAAGCAGGAAAATGAAAAGTGAAAGCTATTGCAGAAATGTGGTCCCTTTATGAAAATGGACCAACCGATGTAGTTCTTCATTATGCTGCTAAACTAGTTCATTTGAGTCAAGGGTGTGTTTGGAACAATCGTGATTTGTGTATATATATTTAATAAAATAATTACACTCTGTAGTAATTACAACAAAATATTTATTTGTTACCGTATAACTTAATTCTCAGCATCATGTTAGGTTCAAGAATTTTTACATAATTAGATATTTTTTTAATTTTATAATAGAACTTAAAAAAATTAAAGAATTTTTCCCACATGAACAAGAAAATAAATCTTAATATTTGAAAAATATATATGCATATAAAACATTAAATATTATTTAATTATATCGATTGCCAATTTATGATTAAACGTATATGTACAAAACGTACTTGCATCGGCATTTATATCAAATGTGGAAATGTGTATTAAATTACTATGATTTAGTGATAAGAGAATATACGAAGATACACGTTATATTTTTATTGGATTGGTGTATATACTGGATGAGACTAATATTTTTACCATTATAACCTGTAGATTAAACTCTCTCCTTCCTGATGATTAACCCAATTATAAGGTTGAGCTGCAATTTAAGAATTTGCTAAAGAAAAAGCTCTCGATTCAATCCAAATTATATGTTCTTTAAGATCAACATATTTTAAACTTTGTAATTCAAGCAGCTAGTTCGCAATTAGAAGATTTGCTTTCATGTACTTGAGTTCGTGGTCCTTCCTCTAATGGGCAAAAACCTTCACTAATTATTAATACATGGTTATTTTTTTTTTTCATTTTTCAGTGTAAAATTCTACTCCCTCCGTCCCAAAATAAGTGTCATCTTAGCAAAATCACGCTCACTAAGGAATCAGTAAGTACAACATTGAGTTACTAAACTAACCCTATTTATTAGATGTTTTTTTATAATTGAATAATATTGAAGAGGACTACTTCTTTAATGCTAAGGGCATAATTGAAAATACTTACCATTTTTTGTCTTGAATTTTGAAGGTGACGCTTATTTTGGCACAATTTTATTTTTGCTGAGCTGACACTTTGAAACCGAGAGAGTAACTAGAAAATAGTGAAAAGAGAAGTGACTACTATTCTCCAGGGTATTACATTATAAGTGTTTTTAAAGGTAAGTGGGAAAATGCTATTTTGATCCTTTAGTTATTGATAAATTCTGATTTGGTCATGGTAATATATGACTCAAAACGTTTTCGTATAATTAAAACTTGTCATTTTGGTCATTTAAATATGAAATATTTTGTTTGGACTATTTTTAAAAGTATATTACCCTCAAATATAAAGTAATAACACAAAATTAGTTTTACAAATGTGTAAGTTTACAAAGAAACAGTGAATAATTCTGAAATATAACGAATATCCATAAGTAAAAAGATTTTAAACAAATTGCACATTTCAAGAAATTAAATTTCAGCTTCTTGCCGACCAGTAGATGTCTGAATGCATGCATATTGTCGAGTACTCCTTCCACACTTACAAGTGACCATTGATATTATCGAATAACAGTGTGCAGTTTATCGTATTAATTCCCTCATATTTTATGCTTTCAATGTTCTATTAATTAAATTTCCAATGGAGAACAAGGGGAAGCGAAGTGGACAGTCAAGAACATTAAATAATTTCTCTCGATTATGCAAGTGTTTAGTACTATATAATACAACTAACTATAGGTTATACATAATCTGCAGTACTGTTAAAGATTCAAGGTACTACTTATTAGAGACATGGAATTTGAAACTGACGAATTGAAGGTAGGAAGCATAAGAAAGGTGCACTAGTGGAAAATTTGAAATCGGCAGGAGATATGGTGAATATTATTTGGATGGAAACACCAATTATGGCCTTTACCATTTCAATTGTGTTGGTGTTGATTTTGTTCTTTATTATCATGATGTGTTGTTGCTGCTGCAGAGGGAATAAGAGAAATGTAAACATAATGAAAGCTCCACGCTACAGGAATAAGAAAGCATAGTTTTGATATCCAAAGTATTTTAGAGCCCGTTTGGATTAGCTAAAAAAAAAAGTGGCTTTTAAGCATTATGCTTAAAGTATTTTCAAGTGTTGAAATTTATTTTGTAAATAAGCAGTTACATGTTTGGACAAAAGTGCTTAAAGGGTTTTAAAAGTAAAGGTAGTATTGAAATTAACAGAAAATATAAGGAATAAAAAGGCAAAGTTGTTGGTCAAACCAAAATGGCTTTTAAGCCCAAAAAAATAAATAAGTTGGTGTTGAGCAACTTTTTGGTTTTGGCTTATTTTAAGCACTTTTTAACTTAATTTAAGCTGTTTTTTATTTTTATCAAACACTCAAATAAGTTAAAAACAACTTACAAGCTGATTTGATCAACTTATAAGCCCATCCAAACGGGCTCTTAATTGCGTTCAGCTTTGTGCTTATAAGTTTACTAGCCTCTCTGGATGTGCGTTGCACGTTTATCTCATATCATTGTTATTTTTTTTTATATTTCAAAATGTTGAATTTTTCATACGCATTACCTCAACAATTTTTGCTTGAGTTATAAAGGCATTTAGACATACATTTTGTTTTTAAAATCAATGTTTGCTTTATTAATTTAATTATTATTTCAATTTTCAAATGGAAATCTTAGTTTTAGTTTTTGTTTGAGTATCTCAAGTAAAATAATGTTTTACTCATAATAGCCCAACTTTTTCTCCAAGTGAAATTCATGTGAAACACAATTTAACTTCTTTACAGCATCAACTTATCTCTAAACATTAATTTTTCAAATTTTCAACCCATTTTTGTCCAAACAAAATCATTGGAAACAGATATGTAATATCGATGTTGTAACTAACAATTAGAAAATAAGTTTTTCCTAATTTGTTGGTTAAAATTATATATATATTTTCAATATTACACTTTTTAATGTGTGCATTTCAAATTATTAGGAGTGCTATTGTTTATGAAAGAAAAGGCAAAGTACGGAAAAAATGGAACTGACTTAATGATGACAGTTAACTCCAAATTCTCTCAATCATATTTTTTTTTTTTTTTTGTGATTTTGATAGTGATGAGCAAAATATTACTCCCAATAGTTCACCAATCTTGGAAAAGAAATAAGAGAACTTTTTAAAATGTGAACCTTTCAGTATCGTACAATAACAAAAAAATAAAAAAGAACTCATAAAATTAGGCATAAAATTGTCAAGAAATGAATTATTCAAAAAATTTGTGCCTAAGGACTAAGAACTTAGTTTTCAAGATTAAAATATTGTCAATTCAAAATCAAACTGCCTCACTCTACCTTCAAATTGTAACACATAATACTTACATAATTCTTAAAAAGAACCTTTAAAGTTATTTATCAAATTGGTAAAGGTTGATAAGTTGGTATTTTACCAACTTATCTCTTCTTTAATCTTATATTTTTGCTATGTTTGATTAAGAAAATAGTGCATTTAATATCGTTTACATCCAGTTTACAGGTTTTATGTGATTTAGAAGTGATCGGAAGAAACCAAGTGAAAATAAAGTCAAAAAGAGGCCAAATTGAAGAAATGAGAAAAATGGCTAGAAGTGCAAAAACTGGACAGGTTTGCACTATTTTGATTGAAAAAGTTGGGGAACTATAAAAGCAAGGCTTGGGGTAAATTACTTTCATCCTTGGCCATTTTTACAAGAGTTGGAAGCTAGGGTTGATCAACCACACCATTGGAGGAGAAGATTGGAGCACTTTAATGATAAATTTCTTAACTCTTTCTTCAATTCCTTGCTTTGTATTATATATCTAAGTGTGTAGAATTTTATTCCATCACTTTAATCTTGTTTATGAAAATATTCATTTGCAAAGTTGGATGAAATTTCTTGTTATGCTTATTCATTGAATGATTTTTATTGCTATTGAAGTGGGTCTTTGTTTTTTTAATTAATCTTGTTCTTTAATGTTTCTTAAGGATTAGCTAATCATAAGACCCGCCCATTTACTTAGATTTGAGCTCGAGAAAGGAAGATTGAGGTTGGGAAAGATTAATTAATAAGAATTTGGGTCATTAATGTAACAACCCAATATTTTTTTCAAGTGCTTAGAATTACTTCCTTATTTATAGTTTATTAAATTTTAGCGGGTCTCTTATAGAGTGGAATAATTATAGAATATGTTTACATTACATATATTTACACACCTACATATATAGCAATACATATTTTTAGGAAATTGTGTGTATATGTATACGTGTGCAAGTGTAAGTTGGTGAATTTAATTAATGACAAAATATGTTTAAGTGGCAAAAGAAGTGGGGCAGGCCCACTCTCGTTTTTGCTGCCACGTTTTAGGTGAGTTAGGGGGTTAAAAAAAAAAAGAAAAAAAAAGAAAAAAGAAAAAAGAAAAAAAGATGACTTTCAAATCTGTTTGTTGGTTTTGGGTACAGAGAAAACAAAAACAATACATATAGGAGGACGTGAGATTGGCGGCGGCAGTGAACAATAGAAGACGTAGGAGATATTTAAATTCCTTTTCTGATAATTTTTCTTTAGGAGTATTGCTGGAGTAAAGTATTGGTTTGCACTGGTTTGCTCGTGTAACTAAGAAACCAGTCCGCTATATATTTTCGGGTTCCCGACGGCAATAAGTTATAGAGTATTGAGGTATTTCTTTTTGTCTCTAAACCTTATGATTAATACTTTGGGATATGAATATCAGTATATTGATTACGTAGTGTAGATTATGATATTAGGATATATTCTGCCTTTTTAAAGGAATAATGGAATTAAGGTATAGAATGTTGAGATTTAGTTCTAAACCTAAAATTATAGGATTAGTTTCCCTAGACTAATTTAGATAATTTATTTATGGTATTGAATAGATTGAGGCTATTGAAGATGGTTTGAAGATTTGACACTTCAAGAGAATTGCGTTCCGGTTATAAGGCAAGTGAGGCTTAAACTCTTAGTTTACTTGCTTTTCATAAAAAGCATATGATTGTGTTGTATGTATGCATTTAAACCATTTAGTTCGTGTGAGTGGGCAAGCATGATCTAAATTGGATAATTTTCAAGTTTCTAAAGTAATGACCGTATGAGTCCTTTAGCGTAATTTCGCTTACATGGATACTATTTATATAAATGTAAAGTTTAGAAGTGGTATTGATTGGATGTATGTTACACTTATCATATCTTCAGAGGGGCACACTTCCATAGGTCCCATTGATGTTCATTGAGAGATAGATGCTAGAATTTTAAGTGACCCGGGTAAGATGGGGGTAAATAATGCCCTCTCCGGAAGACGGGGTAAGACATAGACAAATACGTACTATGTCCCGTGAGCATACATTCAGATTCAGTGTATTTCATGTATTGCTCGTCCGGGTAAGATGGGGGTAAATAATGCCCTCTCCGGAAAACGGGGTAAGACATAGATAAATACGTACTATGTCCCGTGAGCATAGATTCAGATTTAGAGTATTTCATGTTTTGCTTGTTTATGCTTCATGATTTCAGATTTAGCTTCAGTGTTTGTATATATTTAATGTACTTGTACTGTGTAATTGCTTTTATGCATTATCAGGGATTTCGAAGACTTGCCCCAGGGGTAAGCTGAGAGTGTCGATGATCTTGCTGGGTCTTTTAGACTCACGCTTGTTGATGTTGTATGTGTGTGGTGTGGTTAACGGTGACCAGGTAGGCTGATAACATTCATTCCGACTTCATTCAGGTCAATTCGGTCGGTGAGCCACCATTAGATCATGGCGCCTCTTTTTCTTTAGTTGACTTAATAGTATTCCGAGCTACGTCTCGTACTTTTATATTCAGACTAGTAGTTCCATGACTTAGACATTTTTATGGGGTTTATGGGCAAGACTCAGTATTTGTATTTCGCTTCCGCACTCTTCTTTATATTATGAGACTTTGCGTATTAATCATTTTATTCGTTAATTTTTTCGCATGATTTGCTTAGAGGGTTCGCCTTATGGGTAGTTTCGTCGTGTGCCCGGTCACGACCGAGTGTCGTATTTGGGTCATGACAAACTTGGTATCGAGCTTTAGGTTTCAATTTCCTTGGAGTCATGGAACGATGCCCAGTAGAGCCTTGTAGATCGGTACGGAGACGTCTGTACTTATCTTCGAGGGGCTGCTCGGGTATTTTAGGAAAAAATTTCCCCTTCTTTCTTGTCACGACCCGGCCCGTAGGCGTGACTAGTGCCCGACACAGGCACCGTACGTACCAAAAGTCCAAAAAGTAGTAACTCAAGTATCTCGGAAAAATTTGGGCGAGAGTTTCCTCCGTTTTCTTACTAACCAAAATTTACCTACGTAAGATACCAACAAAGGCCACACGGGGCCAACATATCCATATATACATATATAGGCGAGCCGACAGGGTCGCCTATGTGAATAAACCGCCCAAACATACAATACGTGCATATAGGCGTACGTATATCGCCACACCTACGTACATGTCTACGTGCCTCTAACATACATAATCGAGAATCCGAAGACGGGACGGGGCCCCGCCGTACCCAAATAAGCACATGTACGTAATGTATGACGAGTATATACCAAAAGTACAAGCTCTGAGGATCAGGGGAGCGACTAAAACACGATACCGTATATCCTACGCCCGGCGCGCGTATCACGCGCGTGCGTCCGTACCGCGGGCACGTAGCGCACCCCCGAAGAACGGGGGTCGGTACGGAAGTGTACCGAGTATGTAAAGCGAAAAAAGTAACAAGTATAATCATAACCAAGGACGAGTGCGAAACATAACGGACGGAGCTATGGTTAGAATCGAAATAAAAAAGGTAATACCTTGTCCAGAGACCTCGTAAAACATAATGCATGTCAAATCATATAATGTCATGCAAACATATATCGTGTCCCGCCCTCCGATAAGGGACTCGGTAAGTGAAGTCATGCATAACAAAATCATGTATCATGTGTGCGGATGACGTGTCCGGCCCTTAATAAGGGACTCGCAATATGAAATCATATCGTCAAAATCATATATCATGTATACATAACGTGTCCCGCCCCTACTTGCGGGTCTCGGTGAATGATAGTCATGTGCCGTCTGGCCACCATCCCCGTATCATCACATCATAGTCATATACGTATATACGTGTCCGCCCGCAAGTACGAGGGACTCGGTGAATAATGCAAAGAAGTGCGCACGAGAACATGTCCTGGCCGGCTCAGTGAAAAGACATATCATAACTTGCACGAACAGAGTAATGCAGAAACATATGCATGTAGGTCCAGACTCAATAGATAAATCAAACAATATGTCATAATACATACCTTTCGGATGACGTGACAGATTATGTCAAAGCAGAATTTATAAGACTGTTCATACGTAACGAATATCTCACAGGGCTCACGGAAGATTCAGGATGATCGTTCTTTAACATACGGAACAATTCAAATGACATATCACTTCGAAGAAATCGGACGACGCTCGTATATACATATATATGCCCTTTTTGGGGATGGCACGATTACTTACATCGAGTCATGTTTCTAGGATCATAACACGTGTCAAAATATGTTACAGACTTGTCATATTTATTATTCAACAACAGCATAATAATCAAAAGATTTCTTTGAGCATTGTATAGAAATAAGTCAATTAAAACCATAGTGAGAGGTCTCGGATTACGTGGGCCCACCTCGGGTGAATCGAGGTGGTGAACTCAAATTATGGATCATAAACCTTATGGGATTATTCATGAGAACTTTGGGATAAGCCGAGTCTATTTGGGAAGGTTTCGTACATATAAATCATTTTGACGATAATTTGTAAAAAAAACTAGTTCAATTACGCTAAAGGAAATGGGGTCAATTTCAATCTCGGGTTTCAAGAGACAGAGTCATATCTAAGGCTCGCGTTCGAGCCTAGTACGTTTAGAACATGCCAAAGAATGAAGGGGAAGACTTTACATACCTTTCGTGCCTTTTTCGCTTACCAAAACTCCAATCTCGTTTCGTCGAAAATCTGCAAATGGTCACTTTTACCAGTTACTATTCATGAGACTTGAAATTCCAATCTTGGGTTAATAATTGTCTACCGAAATTTCGGCAGCATTTCCCCTATAATTTCAACATCCCCGAGAATTATCTCGGCTCAGAATATCAACAACAGCAAACCAATAACATCAACAACCAACACAAACTACATTATGACATAAATAGTCTCCTTTCTACATAACTCAACAACTTCCATCCAACTCCACACTATCCAACTAATGTCAACATTTCTATATTCATTAACTAATTCAAGATTATACAAATACATTCCATTAGCATTCCATACATTATTCGCGGATTCAAGTATTTCCACCAATTCCATATTCCATCCAAACCTTCTACAAACACAACAAAGCTCCCAAATCACATTGTCTTCCCTACTAATTATTAACAACAACCATAATTCACATTTAGAACCTTACTTCCATCACCATATAAAAATCATATAAAATTCACATAAATTCCCATAATTACATACAAGCAACTTCGACGCCATTTCAAGTGATTAAACCCTTATTCGCATCACCAAGATCATAACAACACAAATATCAAACTAAATGAATTTGAATTCACTTCACTTCTATCACAATATGGCACACGGCCAAACACACCTCACACACACACACACGCCATGCACACCCACACCATACTTCCATAATTCTCATCTAATTCTAATCATTATAACATATATACTTATTCCATGACATAAAACATGAAATTCATACCTTTTCTTCAAATTCCAACTTTCCGCAAAGGTGGTTCTTTTGCTTAGCTAATTGTATCACCTCGAAGAGCGTATCGAACTTGTTGAGAATTCAAGAATGATGAGATTTTTGGATTGGAAATAAAGGCTAGAATTTTTTTTTTCCTTCACCTTGCTCGGCCGAATGGCCCCTTAAAATTGCTCTCAATTGTTTTTGATTTTTCTTGAAGCTTCCAAGGATGAACACATACATATATATTCTCTTAATTAGCTATCACATGATCATCACATGATCACTAAAAAAAATGGACTTGGGCCATTCTTGTTATGCCATGGCCAGCCACCTTACTACTTTGGGCCTCAATTTTTCTTATTTTTTTTTAGCCCAATTCATTAGAAATCTCGTTTTACGATTCCCGAAAAATAATTTTCGAAATTCCAATTTTTGCCCTCGACCCTATTCCGTATTTCCACACCAACATTTATCATAAACAACATAGACATGATAACTAGAATCAAGATATTGACTCATGACCTACCAATCACAATTATTTCAAATTTTTCAAATGTGCAAAAACACGGGATATAACATTTCTAATTCTTATCGTGCTATTAAAGTTGAATAAGGAATCTGCCGC
>NC_081349.1:28232597-28240802 GCF_029784015.1 Lycium ferocissimum | reverse complement strand
AAGGGGAAGTTTTGTTTTTGTCCACAAAAAAAATTTACAAACAATGCGAATGTCCCAAAAAAAAATTTTTTCCCTATTTCCCAAATTTCTGTAAAAAAATTTTCCCTTAAATCAAAAAAAAATTAATTTTTATTTAATTTTCTTTATTATATATTTTTTTGATCAATTTAATCTTATTTTAACGTAAGAAACTTATAAATTATTTATTTTTACCTAAAAGTTAAAGTTTTTCTGAAGATTGTGCGAATAACTAAATAACCACTCTTTTTGAACTTGAGGGAGTAATATGAGATTCTTTCTCTCGCCATGTGGGACCTATCTTCCCCCAACTTTTTTTAAAGCGACATCATTGTTAATCATGTTTACTTTTTCATTTTTCTTTTTTTCCGTACAAAAGATAATATTTTCACTTTTGTTATGAATACATTGAACTAAAGTATTTGTCCATTTAATTCTTATACATCACATATATGAATTATTTGAATTCATATGTATCTATTTATTATGTAATTTCATTCTTGCTTTTAATGATGTATTTTGTAGCTATAAATAGAGCACTTTTGGCTCATGGATTAAATACTTGAAACAAGAAAAAAAGTCTTCTCCTTCTCTTTACTTCTTTGTTTATATTTCTTGTCTTATATTGCTCTAATTTTATAACAAGTTATCAGCACGAAGCTCTAATCAACTGAGAAGGTTTCGATATGATCTTTTTTTTTTTTTGTGTGTGTTACGAACATCAAGCAAGGTATGTTTTCCAAAAGATTGACTTTAATTTGGTTCTTGGAATACATAATTATCATTGTTATTACATTCAACTATGTCAGCCTTGAACTTAATTATATCTTGAATTCTCAAGACATAAGCACGAAATAATGTTAACGACAGTGGTTGCTATAGAAGCTTAAATGAATTTGACATAGGTTAATTGCCTTTAGTCTTGTAATTACAACCACATGCCTATCATTAAATAATCTTACTTTGATCACTATTATGGGTTTGAATATATGTGGTACGATATAAGGAAATTACAGCTCACATTTGGTGTTATTTTACTATTACAAGTAAACTACGACGGCCATTTATATGAGATTGCATATGTATTATTTTATTTAATAGCTAAATAGGCCGTGAATTAGTCATTAATTAACGATCACATGAAATCTTTGTGTGAATAGTTTTTCTCTATGATAAAGACTCTACACATGCATGACTAAAATTTTCATTAACATGTGAATGTAATTGTCGGCAATTAATTGCATCTTGTTCGCTATTCATAATAAAAGGGAGTGATGATCATCACATTTATTTGAATATCGATATTAGATGTATATTCATTAAATATCAAAGGTAATAATATGAAATACATGTCCGTTTCATTAGCAAATGTTACTTACAGAATTGTAAGAAATATATGACTATTAGATCAATAATAAATATTCATAAAGTCTTATTAATTAGGACTAAGCATTAAACTTTATATTCGTAAAATTAAGTGACAATATGTTCAAGGTATTATTAATTATGGTTGGTTCTTATGATCACTTAAAGTGAAAATATTTTCAAATGCTTGCTATGTTTTATTATTGATGAACTGCTCTATTATTCATAAAAAGGTTGTAGTGATGCCGGTAAGTCTCTGTAATATTTTAAATTCATTTTGGAAGGCTTGTTATGGCTTATGATAAAGATGGCCTCACAAGGAGTATATATGGCTATCACAAGTTTGCTACTAATTGTACAACTTGTTGGGTTCTTTTGATCCATGGGAACCTAATTAGTTCTGGATTATTTATGCCTTAAATTTGTTCCTGGAGAACAATAACAAGTCATTATGATGTTAATTTTATATCCCTTAATGGCTAAATGAGAGTTGAAAGAAATATATGATCACTAGAAGTGACAATATTTTTTAGTCCGGAGCCTAAAGGGCATAAAAATACACGGTATAAATCAAAAGGGGGCTGCCTTTTAGTTACATACCAAAACGGGTATAACGTGGAGGAGTCCACGTTATACCCCAATTTTTTTTTTCATTGTCAGAAAATCACAGCAAAAATAAAAAAAAAATTAAAAGGTATAACGTGACTGATCCACGTTATACAAAATTATTTGTATAACGTGGATCAGTCCATGTTATACCATTAATATATTTTTCCCAACGTTTTACAAAATAGTTTGTAAGACATTGCCTCTATTTAAATCATATTAGGTCGTGTTTTTAATAAAAAAATTTATTGATTTTTTAATTTTTAAAGTATATAGTTAATTTCAAGATTAGCCGAAATAAATATTTTAACACATGCAATAATTAAATTTGTTTGAAAAAACTTAGTGTTTGACTGTAAGGTTATTTTAGTCAACTTTATATGTCGAGAAAATTAGTCAGCTTTATTTTCAAAAATCAAAACCTCAAAAGTGAAATTGACATTCACAGCTACATTATCCCGGGATTTTTACGTTGAAATCTATTGCGTATCATCATCTTATAAGTAAATAAAACTGAAAATTTCTGGCCAATTTGGGAGAAAATTAAAATTGAATGAGATAAAAGGTGTTTTTTTTTAAAATCGGCTCGGCCAAACCGCCTTGCTGCCGTTTGTCCACATAGATCTCGAAAAAATACGCAAGTTCAAAAAAAAAATGCGTAAAACGAACGTTCGAGCGCAAAGTTATAACCATCTAAAGTTTGACCACTTTACAACTAGTTTTTCTCCCTATATTTTTTAGAATTATATTTATATTCAAAATAAAGTTATGTCTTGATTAAAAAATAACACGCTTGAATCAAAACCTTAAAACATAAAACACTTAAACCTTAAACAAAACTTACTTCGGGTACCTTTTCAACCCCTAAAACGATAATCCGAACGTTTACGTATCCTTGATGTATTGAGCCTACATTATAGTACGCAGAAAAATATCGGAGTTCTATATAAAATATTGACGTTTGAGTCTTGACACACGACTAATCGTTGGTCAATGTATGAAAAACACTCAGCCACAGAAAGAAAAGATTTATTAAAATAAGATGTTGCGATCTTTTTATGAAAAAAAAAACACTAAGTTCCTTAAGCGTGTTGTTTTTTAATGCATAACTTTCTTATTTTGCTGAAGTTAAACCCTGATCAAAATGTGCAAACCTTTGCTTTCTAACATTGCTTGTTAAGATAATTGATGACATCCTGGTTTAAAGTCATACTTTGGCCTAGAAATCTGCTAAGTGTGTTAACCTGGTTAATTCCTATATGTATTTGATCATTTGGTTAACTATTTTGCTTACTTATATATGAGGGATTGTTCTGTTCTGATCTGAATACACCTTAAGCATATCTGCAAATCTTTGTATTTTGACATCATGATTGACACATAAATTGATGTGTATCCTTGAAGCATTGCCTTTACCTGTCCAATGTTTAATTTTAGGGACCTGCTTAGGTATTTTGATCCTTTTGAGTCTAGTTTTGTGTTTCTCAAAAATGTATGTGTGGTCTGGTATATACTTATGTTTAGAATAATTGGTGATTACTTGCCTCTATGTTTATCCAAGACTGCTTAGTTTTTAGTTAGGTCTGTTGTTTAGTTGCCTATGGATGTATGATAAGTATTCTGCTAACTTATTCAACCACAGTTTAATATACAAGCATGTTTGGACTAGTTTAAAGATCACATGTGTTCTAAAGGGGTATGAGATGAAAGTACCATAGACCCAACATGGTATCCTTTAAAGTACCTGTTGTATGCTTATTAGATTGATGAAGTTCAAATGGTTACATGAATGTCTTAAGCCTTTTCAGAAACTGTGCACCTAAAAACTTGGTGCGTTTACCTCAAACTATGTTAAATGTGCAGTGATTAAACAATTACTTATGTTTAGGTGTGATATAGTCCTTTTCTGCTTCTGTTGGGATTTCCCTGTTTGCTAAAAGAACACTCTCAATATCACTACTTTGTTTGGTTATGCTTTAGTCTCAACAGAGTTTGTTCTTTTAAAAGTAGCATCATCTCATGTCAATAGTATGATGGCCCCGTATTTGAAAAGCAATCTAGACCCGCATATGTGGGATTGTATTTTGAACTTGCCTATTTGTCCTTTAAAACAAATAAATGACATAATATGAGTTGGTGTGCATATTTCCTGCTTATGTGGTACTATATTGAATCTGTAAAAGGCATGTCCACTATGCTAGTTAATTCCCTATGTGAAAACCAAGTATGCTTTGCTCTCTTGTCATTATGCGAATTGGTATGGCTGCTTGACTCTAAGCTTGGCATAAGGAGTAAGTTGGAAGCAGGTGAATGAAGTAGAGAACCTATGTGAAACTTTTTTTGTTTGGTATTAAAACCTATATTTGGATGTGTTGTGTATTTTTACTTCATTCATGCCTTTACATAAAAGTTTGGGTTAAGTGTTTTGGTCTTTTGCCCTCTCTTCTTGCCTCCTCTGGTTTTGAACTCTCCAAACATAGGAGGTATACATCTGATATACAAGGTATATCCAGCTTTATATATACTCCACTGTATATGAAGTGGCATAGTTATTGTATATAGATATATATATCTCCCCCTATTTTCTTTAAAATAAATTGATGTTGTGTGGACTTATACCATTTTGTAACTGTTGGACCATTTCTGTGTATGCTTGAGATTGGGCCATGATTTCTTTTACCATACTTGGACTCATTTATTTGATTCTGATAGCATAAACAACTTGGGACATGAATATTTTTTGACTTGCGCTTGACATTTGACCATTAGATGTATACTCCTCTCCTATATACTATTAACTTAACACATAAAATGGAGAGGCAAAATAGCACTTAGGGATTAAGCTTAAGCCTTCCCTGGTGTCTGCCATGTCTGGGGTTCCTGGAAACCCTTTGAATCTTGTGCGGTATCAGGAATAAGAGGGTGAAATCTTTCCTTTTTGGGTTGTTTGAGTATCTCCATGGGTGTGTATATCAATGGTATATTGGCTAATAGTTGTATATATTTATTTGTGTGGCATTTGCCTACTTTGTTTAAGAGAATGATCCTATGGACCTGTTTTTTCTATTTTTCGATTTTGGGCCTGTTTCTGTGTTATTTCAATTTATGAGGGCTTTAAAGTTCTAAGCCTACAGTTATTTGCATTTGGGCTTGTTTCTTTGCTTTTTTTCAGTCCATGTGGGTGTGCATGTCTAGGATTACATGACTTATATGTATTTATTACACAAAGTTGTTTCATTAAGTCTCAATTTTAGATGCTTTCTAATTCATATTTCCATTTCTTCCTTGTTTGCATGACACAACCTTACTGGACTAGTGTTTGAAATAAGGGCAAAATGATTCCAAAGTTGATTAAATGGTAAAGGGTTTTGGACCTTCCGCCCTTTTTTGTGAAAATTAGCACTTTGAAATAATTGGACTGTTTTGGGCCTTAAGCCCACTGATGAAACTGGATTGCTTACAGAAAAAGTGAAATTCAAGAAGTAGCCTAATATTGTTTAAATGGTGGAATGTTTTATTTTATGAAAAACGCTCTGAATACTTTGAGAAAAATCTGAGTTTTTGGTAAAGTTAAGGTTTTGATCTTATTTGGGATAAGAAACGGACTGCTTTTTATTTGGACTTAAAAAAGATTTGGAGATTATTTGGGCCAAAGGATTGTGGACCGAGAGCAAAAAGAGACATTTGGGCCTTGAAGCCCAACACCAAATTTGGATCACTTGAACTTTTTATTCGGATACATTTTCTAAAAAAGGACTTTGGGCCTGGAACCCCCGACACATTACGCTTGATCGAAATAAGAGGAATATTTTTGGATCAAGATTGGAGGATGGACTTTGGACTTGGAATATGATCTCGACCTTATGGGCTTCAAAAAATGATAATTTTGGATTTAATAAAACTTTTCCTATATATATATATATATATATATATATATATATATATATATATATATATATATATATATATATATATATGAATACTCCATATTTTCTTATACAAAAAAAAATGTAAGAACTAAACTCATCTTATTAGGACTAGAATAGTAGCGATTCTACTCGAGAGAAATTCGGTGTATCCTAGTCCGATAATAAAGTGAGTTGGAACACTTACGTGATTTTCAAACCTAAAAACACCTTTTAAAGGGGAGGGACTTTTTGTCGAATATTTCACACAATTCTTAAGGTCATGCCTTTTCCTCTTTACTTTCTATATTCCTATATGCAATGATGGAGATGGAGTATGGATCGAGCAAAAGAATTCTAAAAGGGAGGGGAGTTGGGTAATGAGACAATTCGGATGGACGATATGGATTTTTTCGAGATAGTTAACCACTTTTTTAACCATGAGAGGATCTGGAAAAGAGGGTCAACTATGGTAGTGATTGAGGGGGACTTGTTCTGTGATAAATAAATGACTTCAAACCTCAGGGCATCCAAAAGAGGTGAACCGATGACTTACGCCTTACCATGGCGTTACTCTACCACCGAGTTAAAGGGTTGGTCAAGAGTCGTCCCACTTCTGACCGAATAAGAGAGGTTTTTACCGCTTTCTCTTCTCTCCAAAGACTCTCGGACTGATCATCTTGCTGGAACCCTTTCACTCGGCGTCGAATGATCAAAGCTAAAAGCTTCGAAATTATGATATGAACAAAAAATGACATTTTGCGAAAGTTAAACATTTTTAAACAAATAAGTACATTAATCACACATTAAAGCTCGTAGGTCAACCGTATTCTACGGATCTTTAATACTAGGGTGCGTAAAACCTCACCTAGGGGATCACCAGAATCCTTACCTCAAACTTTGGTAGCAAAATATTTCTCTCTTGATTGAAAAAATCTTTTACCCGATTTTTCTAGTTTTTCTTTAATAAATTAGGTGACGACTCTAAAAAATACTGAAATCCAATTAGAGCACCAACAACCTCGTAGTAACTGTTATGCCTTAACCTGCGTAAAAGCTAACCGTAATACAAACTACCAAAACACTATATAAACATAAGCTTGAGATGATGATCTACAAAAGTTAGAACCCTAACTTCTTTGAAAATCAAATTTTGGGTTTAACTTTGAACGTCTATGAAGAACCCCAACAATCGGATGTTTTGTTTTAGCGTTGACGGTGCTTTTTTTATTTTTCAATTATCAATTTTATGTTTTGTTTTGTTAAAATAAAAAAACCTACGTATAAGAAAAGGAAAAAAGCTTACGAGTTGGTTTAGTCTAGGAAACACTAATGCAGAGAGAGCTATTTTACTTTATTTTTAAAAAAAGAGATAGCATATAGGAAGAAAAGGACTATAAAAAAAAAGATAACGTAGGTTTTTGGAACCCGATCTCGAGAAATCAAAAGGCTTTGCAAGCCGAGCCCTAACCACTGAACCTTCCACTTTCCTTTTGTACGTGGATTCGCATGTAAATTATTATATATATATTTTCTGGATTATCTAGTACAAATACCGTATATGATATACGTAAAAGGGATCGGGAAGTTCGGTCGAATCCTCCCGTAACAATATAGCTCCCCCTACACTAGTGCACAACAACATATGGCCAGTAGTTTGATGCTAAAGCAGCTAGCAGGGAATTAGAAAAATACGAGAAATTAAACTAGAAATCGAAATGGGATCGATTTCATTTCGCCACGGAGATCATGGAAATAGGTATTAGGAATTTTTTTCAAATCGTCCCTATACATGTAACCACCTGCCCCTGGCTTTTTCATCATCATCTTGTTATTTTCTTCAGTTGTTTCTGCTGATGAACCCATTAACTTAGAAACGCCCATGCAGGAAAAGCCACAGTTGCAACACCACCTAATGTTGTTACTATTCCACTTGTCGTCGCATTATCTTCTTTTTCCTCTAACACTTCCTTGTTCTTCGACGACCAATAATCGTTGGCTCTTTGCTCATTTTGTGTTTACAACAATTTTTTAAAAATTTCTATCTCTCTTTCTCTAAGATTTATTTTTGTTTTGATGGGGAATAGTGACTTCTGGATGCTCCTTATATAGGAAAAGTTGGTGTGACTTTAGGTCTCCAAACCATGTCACTCAGTAGTTACTCTCTCCGGCTCATTGTAATAGTGGTTTTAGCTCAAATAAATTATTTTAAAATAATTGTTATTTTAGGTATTTAAGAAGTATGTACAATATTTAAGAGGAAAAATTAGTCTATCTTTATTAATTAGTAACTTACTCCCCAATTTTTAAA
>NC_081349.1:28212045-28232497 GCF_029784015.1 Lycium ferocissimum | reverse complement strand
TCTTCACTTGACTAGAATTTGCACCTATATGAATATAAGCTTCCCTTACTCCACCAATCACCCCACTTTGCTTAGGACCCTTCAAGGAGTTGTTTGGCTAGGAGAAACAAGTTGGAACTCTTCTCTCTCTTTCCCTTTCTTTTTTTCTCTCGCTTTCTTTCTTTCAAAGGGCCGAATGGCCTTGTCTATTTTCTCCTTCTTTCTCTTGTTCTTATCATCTTGAAATTTCTAGAGAGTTATGGGATAATTTAGAAGACTTAGTCTTCTTTTAATTCCCATGAATTTTAATCCACATGGGCTTGGCCCATCAAGCAAGGTGGACGGCCAACCATGGCCCAAGCCTTAGCCCACTTCTCTTTTTTTTTGTCATGCAATCCATGAAAACTTATTTTCCAAATTCCAAATTTACCCTTCGTCTTCCTCCATAATTCCACGAAACATATTGCGAATTTTCCTTTATGCCCTTGACCTTTCTTAATAATTCCGCTTCTAAATTCCTCATAAGCCATTCATATGCCTAACAAGATAAAGATATGGCCTTGCTTGTCGTCCTCCCGCAATTGTCTTGAATTATCCGATTGCACAAAATGCGGGATATAACATTTGATACCAAAATTTTTCTCTCTTGATTGAAAAAATCTTTTACCCGATTTTTCTAATTTTCCTTTAATAAATTAGGTGGCGACTCTAAAAAATACTGAAATTCAATTAGAGCACCAATAACCTCGTAGTAACTTTTATGCCTTAACCCGCATAAAAGCGAACCGTAATACAAACTACCAAAACACTATATAAACATAAGCTTGAGCTGATGATCTAAAAAAGTTAGAACCCTAACTTCTTTGAAAATCAAATTTTGGGTTCAACTTTAAACGTCTATGAAGAACCCCAACACTCGGATGTTTTGTTTTAGTGTAGACGGTGCTTTTTTTATTTTTCAATTATCAATTTTATGTTTTGTTTTGTTAAAATAAAAAAACCTACGTATAAGAAAAATAAAAAAGCTTACGAGTTGGTTGAGTCTAGGAAACACTAATGCAGAGAGAGCTATTTTACTTTATTTTTAAAAAAAGAGATAGCATATAGGAAGAAAAGGACTATAAAAGATGTAACTGGTAGGTTTTGAACCCAGATCTCGAGAAATCAAAGGGCTTTGCAAGCCGAGCCCTAACCACTGAACCTTCCACTTTCCTTTGTACGTGGATTCGCATGTAAATTATTATATATATATTTTCTGGATTATCTAGTACAAATACTGTATATGATATACGTAAAAGTTACTGAGTTCGGTCGAACTCTCCCGTAACAATATAGCTCCGCCCCTACACTAGTGCACAACAACATATGGCCAGTAGTTTGATACTAAAGCAGCTAGCAGGGAATTAGAAAAATACGAGAAATTAAACTAGAAATCGAAATGGGATCGATTTCATTTCTTGCCACGGAGATCATGGAAATAGGTATTAGGAATTTTTTCAAATCGTCCCTATACATGTAACCACCTGCCCCTGGCTTTTTCATCATCATCTTGTTATTTTCTTCAGTTGTTTCTGCTGATGAACCCATTAACTTAGAAACGCCCCATGCAGGAAAAGCCACAGTTGCAACACCACCTAATGTTGTTACTATTCCACTTGTCGTCGCATTATCTTCTTTTTCCTCTAACACTTCCTTGTTCTTCGACGACCAATAATCGTTGGCTCTTTGCTCATTTTGTGTTTACAACAATTTTTTAAAAATTTCTATCTCTCTTCTCTAAGATTTATTTTTGTTTTGATGGGGAATAGTGACTTCTGGATGCTCCTTATATAGGAAAAGTTGGTGTGACTTTAGGTCTCCAAACCATGTCACTCAGTAGTTACTCTCTCCGGCTCATTGTAATAGTGGTTTTAGCTCAAATAAATTATTTTAAAATAATTGTTATTTTAGGTATTTAAGAAGTATGTACAATATTTAAGAGGAAAAATTAGTCTATCTTTATTAATTAGTAACTTACTCCCTCCATTCACTTTTACTTGTCCACTTTTGACTTTTCGCCCCTTAAAAATTAATAAATGAAATATGTATTTTACCATAATAATCATATTAATTAGTGTATAGTCTAACAGACTTGAAAAATGATTTGACAATGAATAATTAATGTTAAGGCGTAAAACAAGAAAAAATAGTTTTATCTTTTCTCTTAATATGTTAAAGTGAACAAGTAAAAGTTAAAATTTATTTTTAGTAATTGTTACTCTCTCTATCTTTATTTTTTTCATTTCGGAGAGTTAATTTAATTATTCTTCAAAATTAAATTAAATTAAATTAGATCAATTCAATAATTTTAAATATCGGTGAAAGATCACCTCGGTTTGAACAGAAATGTAGTCATTTCCAAAGATTATTTAATGAGTAGGTGAATGCTCGCGTATCCTTTTTTGAAGATTATTTAGAGCCTGTTTGGTTGGCTTATAAGTTGGTCAAATCAGCTTAAAGACATTTTTAACTTATTTGGGTATTAAATTAAAAAGTACTTAACATAAGTCAAAATCAATTTGTTGCTCAACCCCAGCTTATTCTTTTAGCTTAAAAGTCATTTTGGTTTGACCAACAACTTTACCCTTTTATCCATTATATTTTTTATTAATTCCAAATCTACCCTTATTTCTAAAACCCTTTAAACACTTTTATCCAAACACGTAACTGCTTCTTTATAAAATAACTTTCAGCACTTAAAAAGTACTGCTTAAAAGCCACTTTTTTTCGGCTAATCCAAACGGACTTTTAATGAGTTCTCTTTTCTAAGTTATTTTTTTTTTCTACTAGAGTCAATTAATTGTAGGGTACTCAGCTTATGACTCTCTTTTCACACCCACATACCCTACATACATATGAAAAGAAAACAAGTATGAAAATTTTGATTAAGATATTTTCAAAAATTGTCTGCGGATCAAAATTGAAGAACCAAAAATGGTATTGCTCATATTAAACAGTGATAGATCATCATGATAACTAAGGGCTCGCTTATCAAAATTGAAGAACCAAAAATGGTCCATTTTATTTTTTTCAAACTACAAACTTAGACAATAAAGATAATTAACAATAACGAGCAAGCCGAAATTTATAGAGTAGCTAGTAAAATTACCCGCGCTTCGCACGGTCTTATTAAATCTCGTTGAATTTAATACTAATCTTTTCTATTAAGGAACAAAAAAAGAAAGAAAGCAAAGTAAATTGTATAAGAATCTGTCATTGACCATGCCAAAAATTCTGGTGTTAGACTTTACTGACAACTACAATATTTTCAATATTATTTGTCATAAAGCTATTCCTTTCCTTTTCATTTAAATTGTATGTACCATATATTATCTCACAATTCACAATCGTGAGAAATATTAGTAAATGTATTTTAGGATCAATAAGACATTCTGTAAATGTATTAGCAATCAACTCATCCACAGCAATAAGCGACATTCATTCATGGAAAAAGCTCATTATTATTCAAAAGAATAAATGGGGAACCAAAAGACTATATGAAAGTATTCAGAGATTTTAGCTAAACTCCATACAGATGCAAAGAAATTGAGGATAACCTAACTCCCCTTAATTAACATATACTGTATATATAGAGAGAGAGTGTAAAATTTTATAGTCAATAATTAGAACTCATGAGAGGGAGATTTCCTTGAGCGTCCATGATTATATCTTGAAAACTTTACTTCTAATAATCTATGGCCGCAATTATAACTATAATAAAAAAACGCTAAAACTGATGAATAACCAGAGAAGACAAATGCACTCCCTTATTCCAAGAAGGACACATCTAAAATGGAGCACCAATTAATTCAGATGTGGTATATTCTTATACTGAATGCTACAACCAGTAACTAAATCTATCTACGTGCCTAAATATCGTACTACCGCCGTCTCAAAAAGATTATCTGACTTTCCTTATTAGTTTGTCCTTAAAATATTGACACATTTCTATATTTAGAAATAATTTAGTTTTATGGGATGATTTACACTCGCATAAATATTTAAGGCTTGTTTTGAATCACACATTTCAAAAGTCATTCATTTATTTCTTAAGCTCCGTGCCAAGTCAAACTAAGATAATATTTTTAAGACGGTAGGTGTAACTATTAAACAAAGATAGTTCACAAAAAATGAGGAAAAAGTTTCAGAAAATGAAATCATACGTACAACCATATCTGACATTTGGAAGTTCTCGCTCTATATAGCAATGGGTATATTTGGGTATATTTACACCTAAATCAAATACTGCTTATTTTTTAGAAGATAATATACTTTTGACTGATTTAGGTGAAAGGACCAAAGTAGAGGAAATGAAATGGGAAGAAGACTTGAAAAATTGACCCCCGAGTTCAAAAGTATTAGTCAGAAATATATCCATACCTCCTCTGAAGTGTAGGATTGTAACATATACATTCTAAGTTTTGCGTAACTGAAGCCACACTACAAGAAAAATTATATTTGGCAATAATTTTTTTTTTTTATTGCCATAGATTGATAACAAAAAAAAATATTTTGTTGTATGAACTTTTCCCAACGGCTGTTATTGCAACAACGTGCAATAACTTTTTTTTTATTGGTAAAAGTACTTTTTGCAACAATAATCAATACTATGGCAATAAAATTAAATTCTTTGGCAACAAAAAAATCATTTGCCAACAATAAAACTATGTTATTGCCAAATATAAAAAAAATTATTGCGATTTCTATACTTTCTTATAGTGCCAAAGAAAGGCAAGAAGAAACAGAGAAACAGATCAGCCCTTTGAAGGAGGAGGACGAGTTTACTAACTAATCAATGTTAGTAAACTCATCATCCTCCTCAACCACAATTATCAAGGACATCCATATTGTCACTCTAATTGTTATATTTCTGTTGTACTACTTTTTCATACTTTTTTATCTGCATATATTTATTTGAAGGAAAACAGAAGTTAGAGAGTAAACATTCAGCAAAAAATTGATGTAAACACTCAATTGAAGTGTAAGAAAACTTCCTTAGCGCTTAACTAAGTTTAGATTTCAATTATATAGGGCAAACTGATTCATTGGCATCTTCTATACGTCGATCGGACAGTGATTTTGACAAATCAAATTAGAAAGAAAAATGCAATTGTTTCCTTTGATTATTCATTAAGGATTATGAAATGATTATTCACTTAGTAAACTCGTCAAAATGATGGATAAGCATATTACGTATCTAATGTGCTAATTATAAAGCCTGATTAATTTGATTCAATTATGGCAATTACCAAGAAAGAGGGTTAAAGTGGAAAAGGAAAAAGAAGGCTGAAATCTTCGTTGAGAGCGATATTGTTTTGATAGATAAGATTCATGTAGAAACGATCAGGAATTATCCTTCAGTCAAAACTTCCTTGTGAAAGAACAAATCAGAAGCAGAGAGGAAGAGGCTTTGGTTTTTGGTTTTCCCGTGGAAAGATGGGATTATTGGATTGACTTATGGTTTTCCAGTTGAGCGATGCGATGTGATGATTAGTTTAGTAGCGACTTTTGGACTCATAAAAATTATTTAGAAAAATTAAGAAAAATGGCAAAAAAATGACAAAAAATAAATAAATAACATTTTAGGCTTTTGTCACGTCATCGAGCCTATGTCCCAATTTTATATAGATATACAGATATTACAGTTCACCAAGCCGATATTACCCTACCAAAAGAAGTTCCTAATTTATAGTATGCATCAAGATTGATACTTAACCAGCTAGACAAGCGTATCACCAGCACGAAGAGCAATGAAGTATAACCTGGGACTGTACTCAAAAGCAGCTCTTGCCATCATAACACCAGCTCTGCCAGGAGCTTTCATCATCTCGACAACAGGTTCTCTGCTTGCCCAAAGAACATGTGAAGACACTTTTAATAATCTGGGTCAGTGTATCCCACACTGTTTTAAGCAGACGACTCATCACATTGAAGACACTTTTAATAATCTGGATCAGTGTATCCCATACTGTTATAAGAAGACGACTCATCACATTGACGACACTTCCCAAAATCTTGATCAGTCCAACGCACGCTTTTATAAGAAGATCCATCACAGTGAACACTAATCCTAGATAGAAATAGCAACAGATCAAGAGAGATAGAACCAGCAGGGCAATTATGAGATAGGGTAAAGCTAAATGAAACCAATATTTAATTTTTTCCACTCTTGTCTCAGGTGGAAACACCTCGTCGAACCAACTCACAATTGCCCCACATAAATTCTTCACTTGAAAACCAAAATTGTCAAACGCTAGTAACGCTTGCCCAAAGAAAATTCTTCAGCGGTACTAGCGCTTGACAACCAAAATTCTTCAGTGTTACAAATGCTTGGACACCGAAATTCTTCAGTGTCACAAGCGCTTGGACACCGAAATTTTTCAGCGTTACTAGCAGTTGCCAAAAACAATTCTCAAGTGTCAGTGGAACTTGTCCAAAAAAATTTTGCAAGGATAATAGCACTTGCCAACCGAAATTTTTGAGGGACAGGAGCCCTTGCCCAAATAAATTTTGCAAGGATAGCAAAGACTTGCCAACCGAAATTTTTGAGCGAAATTAGCCCTTGTCCAGCAAAATTTACTAGCTTCATTAGTAGTTGCCCAACGAATTTTGGTATTATCAGTAGCACTTGCCAACCGAAATTTTTGAGCGAAATCAGCCCTTGTCCAGCAAAATTTACTAGCTTCATTAGTAGTTGCCCAACAAATTTTGGCAATATCAGTAGCACTTGTCCACCAAAATTTAGCATCATCAGTAGCGCTTCCTTCAATTTCTCCATCAGAAAGCTCATCACATCCTCCATACCCATCATTCTTTTACTCTCTTTCTCTCTCCAATAGGAAGCAAAAGATTATTTGTAATAAAGTGTGTCTCTCTCTATAAAATGATTTGTCGATATTTCCTAGTATTTCACATTCTATTTCTATTAGTACTATATATCATCATCCTTTCTCATGGCATATTGGCATGGGGGATCTATCTTCCACCCAACTTTAATGAAGCAACCTTGGAGCATTAATTGTCATTAATTAAAGCGACATCTTTGTTAATCTTGTTCACTTTTTCTTCTTTTTTCTTTTTTCTCGTACGAAAGATAATACTAATATTTTCACTTTATTTTTCCATCTTTCGTATAGTATAATACTTTCATGGTCCTTTCATGACTAAAAACATCTTCTTTTGCTTTAGGAACACAATTATTTAGCTAAATACGACACATCCTTCATGACTACAAGTCTAGACGTACTATCCGACTAGCTAGGGCCAAAAGGAAGTAACTTAATAATGAAGAATCAATGTGTAAATAGCTAAGGAGAGTCAAGTTCAGTGTCATGAAAGTAAATAACTGGCCCCTGCCTGGCCCTTTCATAATTTTCTTTAAACTTCCAGAGTAGCTTAAACACTTCCAAAAGATGGTGCCACACATTCCTAAACCTGTTAGAATTGAAATAATCAGGGCGTCATGTGAAAGCTCAGAATTGTAAATCTTGAATGACGATAAATCAGACAAGAAAGAAAAACATACTAAAAGAGACATAATATTCTAATATGGTTTGATTAATTAATCTATACATGAAAAATTAATATAAAAGTATAAAAACTGTTGAGAGAAAAACCTCCCCTAAATAAAAATTTTTGATGACTATATTGCGGATGCTATTGTATTGTTTATGAGGAGAAACCTGTTTATAGAAATCCAAAACTTCTCCTCCCAAAAAAAAGATAGACATGGTAGAATCCTTTTTCACAAAGAAAGCCTTTTTTCACCAAGAAACATTTTTGAAGTAAAAAATAATTATGGTAAAATTCAAATAAGGTAGGAAATTTAGGGCAAACCCTAACAAATCTCTCATTGGCCTGAATTTTTTGGCAAAATAATCTTGATTCATCTTTTTCACATAATCTTCATCACTGCTGCTTGTCATGATTAAAAATAAGGTTAAAAATATTATGATTAAAAATTATTAAAAAATATTTTGCTTTACTTTTAGGCTTTTTTTATAAGTAATTAGCACTATTAAAAAGAAGTAGTTCTTTAATGTAAGAATATAATTAGAAACTATTACTAATTATTGTTTTGAATTTGTAAAGCGACATTTATTTTAGAACAATCTTTTTTTGCTAAAATAATAATTATTTTGAGACAAAGGGAGCAATCGTTACTCCTCATCTCAAACCATTTACTCCCTTTGTCCCAGATGGGTGTTATTTTTTCCTTTAGGAAAGTTAATTTAATTATTCTCAAAATTAAATTAAATTAAATTTAGATCAATTCAATAATTTTAAATATCGGCGAAAGTTCACCTCGGTTTGAACAGAAATGTAGTCATTTTCAAAGATTATTTAATGAGTTGACGAATCCGGGCGTTTCCTTTTTGAAAGACTATTTAATGAGTTCTCTTTTGAAAGTTAATCTTTTTCTACTAGAGTCAATTAATTTAGGAGTTACAAGCTGGCACAAGGCATTACTTCTTGCATTTGTCTCTGATGACTGAGGAGTCTACTGCTCTCTTCGTTTCAAAATATTTATCGCATTTTTTATTTATATATCTACTAGAAAAGCATTTATAAGAGTAATATTTTAACTATTTTATCCTCTTAATCTATTTCATCATATTCTTTCTCCTCAATAAATATTTACTTTATTAATGATAAAATCTCTTAAATATTGGTATGTAAACTCATGAAATCAGCCCATTGATATAATTAATACAAATAGAAAAAAACCACTTAATTTTATCTTAAATAAATAAAATGACAAATGTTGTGATATAAATATTCTTAATAAGAATGATATATATTTTGAAACGGCGGGAGTACTTTAATTTAAGTGAGATTTATATGTCAAGTCTGGGAATGTGCAGCACTCTTTTTTGAAAAATGTGTAGAGCTTTTGGAAACTCAGGCGAAGAAGCAACAAGAAAACTACGAAAGGATCACGAAAAAGGATTGCTGGATGCACGAACTATTACGTGGGATAATTTCAATAGTATATAATTTAACATAAAATATTATATTTATGTAGTTATATTTTTAATTTACACCCGCATAATTAATTTTTTTTCAACAATAATTATACACATGATATATAACATTATACACCTACTATAAATAATATATCAATCGTGTATAATAATGTATAAATGGGTCATTTCGAGTAATATTAGAAATATTTGCCATCTCACATAAATATTTCTCCAAATAGACATAGCGTGTTATTTTCCCTTCCGTATATATAGGTCTAATTTTATCCTACACAAGCCTTAGGATTGATTTTACCATTTGAGTCCGTGATCTATAAATCATATGGTGACAATTATGCCATTACTCCAAAATTCCACTTGTGAAAGGACCAGAAGTTGGGCAATTATTTACATGCATGACATTAAGCTTGTCTCTTGTTGCTATTTACACATTGATTCTTCATTGTTAAGTTGCCTTATGTTTATTTACGATTTTTAAGGTGAAAATAAAAAATAAAAATTGGTTTTTCCACCACAATAGTAGTCCAAATAGCTGTATTGACCACTCTCTCTGGGAAAACATCAATTCTTTGGGAAAACTCATTGAGGGTACCTATATAGACTCTTGCTTGGAAAACATGTATTCTTTGGGAAAGCACGTTACGGGTACTCAGCTTATGACTCTCTTTCTCACACGAGTCCGTGGCGTTTTGCACCCCTAACATATCGCTTCTTTTGCAATTTGCACCCTGTTCTACTTTTTTTAACGATTTGCACCCTAGTCTATTTATTTTTTTGCAAAATGATGAAACCACTCTTTTTTATTGTTGTCCATGAGGGCAAAACTGGAATACAATTAATAAAGAGAAAATAACACAAGATTAAAAAAGAGCTCAGTAAAAGAAAATGATGGTATTCCAAATGAACCAGATGAATAATGTTAAAATTCCAAATGACAACTCAAATTCCCACTTCCCTCTAGTCAGCTTTTGGCATTCCAAATGAACCAGATGAATAATGCCAACTCTCAACAAAAAGGGCAATTCTTGGCCCAAAATATTGTTAAACCACCAGAATTCTTGAATCGAAATGCGAAACTGGCGATAAATCCAATGACTGAGATTTCATAATTTCAATCCCTTTGCATTTGCTCTGGCTTGCGGCGACACGTGCAAAGAAGTTTCCATCTTCCAAAATGACGACATTCCAAGCGGCTGTAAATTGCCGTCATCGTCTCCAGCCGAAGCGTATACTTCAGCAATGCAATTCAGAGCATTCCAACTTACGCGTCTGCAGGGGAAGTTTTGTCTAACGCAATAGACTGGGGCACAGAGCAAATGAACAAAAACGTGAAGGCACACAATGACATTACGGTGAGGAAGTTCGTAGATGATTGGGAGATGGTGTTTCCGTTGGAGAATTTCGTGAGCTATCTTGACCCTTGTCCAGCAAAATGGGGAGCTCGCCGAGGTTTCTAATGTAATACAATGATTTAAGGTGGGGCGGACACGTTGCCGTTCGAGGTCCAAGCACAGAAATTGGACAGAAAGATATCAATATTTTCGAGGAGCGAACAAGGAGGAAGCATGGATTTGGGGCTAGGTGTTATCGCCGGAAACAATGGAAGGCCTGGAGTTGGATGCGCAGTTTCATCCACTATGTTACCTGCTATTGAATATTCGTAATTTGGATGGGCTAATTAAATTGTGACCAGCTTTGTATTAAAGGATGAATGAAACATATTATTTGTTGTTTTTCTTGTGATTAAGTTAATTTTACTGATATGGATTTGATAATGAAAACTTTGAAATTAATTTAATGTTGAATAGAGAGTGCACCCTTTTCATTTTCGTTTTGCACACAGATTGCATTGGATAGGTTAGTATTACTAATTGCTACAAAAATGTTATTCATGAGCTCCTTTTTAATATGTGTTATTTTCTCTTTATTAATTGTATTCCAGTTTTGTCCTCATGGACAACTATAAAATGGAGTGGTTTCATCATTTTGCAAAAAGATAAATAGATTAGGGTGCGCATCATTAAAAAAAATAGGACAGGGTGCAAGTTGCAAAAAAAGACATACGATAGGGGTGCAAAATGCCATGGACTCTTCTCACACACTCTACATACATATGAAAAGAAAACAAGTTGAAAATTTTGATTAAGAAAAATTCAAAAATTGTCTGCGGATCAAAGTCCATTTTATTTTTTTCAAACTACATACTTAGACAACAAGGATAATTAACAATAACGAGCAAAATCACAAAATGGTGTGACGATTAATTTGTCAATATTAACATTTTCTTCTGTTGGAAATGAAATATTATATTATACATATATATAGTTAATAAGCAACATTACAAAAGGTGGAGCTGGTAGAAGCACCATAGAGTAATATTACAGTTCACCAAGCCGATATTACCCTACCAAAAGAAGTTCCTAATTTATAGTATGCATCAAGATTGATACTTAACCAGCTAGACAAGCGTATCACCGGCATATAAGAGCAATGAAGTATAACCATACCTGTACTCAAAAGCAGCTCTTGCCATCATAACACCAGCTCTGCCAGGAGCTTTCATCATCTCGACAACAGGTTCTCTGCTTGCCCAGCAACATGTGAAGACACTTTTAATAATCTGGGTCAGTGTATCCCACACTATTTTAAGCAGACGACTCATCACATTGAAGACACTTTTAATAATCACATCGATCCCATACGTATAAAGAAGACGACTCATCACATTGACGACACTTCCCATAATCTTGATCAGTCAACGCACGCTTTTATAAGAAGATCCATCACGAACACTAATCCTAGATAGAAATAGCAACATCAAGAGAGATAGAACCTCCTAGGGCAATTATGAGATAGGGTAAAGCTAAATGAAACCAATATTTAATTTTTTCCACTCTTGTCTCAGGTGGAAACACCTCGTCGAACCAACTCACAATTGCCCCACATAAATTCTTCACTTGAAAACCAAAATTGTCAAACGCTAGTAACGCTTGCCCAGCAAAATTCTTCAGCGGTACTAGCGCTTGACAACCAAAATTCTTCAGTGTTACAAATGCTTGGACACCGAAATTCTTCAGTGTCACAAGCGCTTGGACACCGAAATTTTTCAGCGTTACTAGCAGTTGCCAAAAACAATTCTCAAGTGTCAGTGGAACTTGTCCAAAAAAATTTTGCAAGGATAATAGCACTTGCCAACCGAAATTTTTGAGGGACAGGAGCCCTTGCCCAAATAAATTTTGCAAGGATAGCAGCACTTGCCAACCGAAATTTTTGAGCGAAATTAGCCCTTGTGCAGCAAAATTTACTAGCTTCATTAGTAGTTGCCCAACGAATTTTGGTATTATCAGTAGCACTTGCCAACCGAAATTTTTGAGCGAAATTAGCCCTTGTCCAGCAAAATTTACTAGCTTCATTAGTAGTTGCCCAACAAATTTTGGCAATATCAGTAGCACTTGTCCACCAAAATTTAGCATCATCAGTAGCGCTTCCTTCAATTTCTCCATCAGAAAGCTCATCACATCCTCCATACCCATCATTCTTTTACTCTCTTTCTCTCTCCAATAGGAAGCAAAAGATTATTTGTAATAAAGTGTGTCTCTCTCTATAAAATGATTTGTCGATATTTCCTAGTATTTCACGTTCTATTTCTATTAGGGGTCATTTGGTGCAAGGTATAAGATGGGGATATCCAAACACTAATTTTTTATACCATATTTAATAGAAAGTATAAGTGTATTTTGAGATAAATTTATACCTTATATCAAATAAAATATAAAATATATCTCATGATATAAGTTGGGATATCCCAGCTTATCTCACTTATCTTGAGATTATTTTACTCCATCTCCTAAATGGGATAAAATAATTTCAAAATTTGAGATAAATTAGTTCCGAAATTATAATCTCGGAATAATTTTAACTACCCATCAAACTACTACTTAGTACTATATATCATCATCCTTTCTCATGGCATATTGGCATGTGGGATCCATCTTCCGCCCAACTTTAATGAAACAACCTCGAAGCATTAATTGTCATTAAAGCGACATCTTTGTTAATCATGTTCACTCTTTCTTCTTCTTTTTTTATTCTTTTTCTCGTACGAAGGATAATACTAATATTTTCACTTTCTTTATTTTTCCTTTTTTCGTATTGTATAAGACTTTCATGGTCCTTTCATGACTAAAAACATGTTCTTTTGCTTTAGGATCACAATTGTTTAGGTAAGTAGGACACATCCTTCGTGACTGCTACTAATCTAGACGTACTATTCGACTATAGCTAGGGCCAGTAGGAAGAATAAAAGCACAAAAAAAGACAAAATGAAGTAACTTAATAATGAAGAATCAATGTATATATAAAAGTTAAGTGCAGGTAACAATGCCTTGTGCTTGCTAGCTAGCTTGTTACAATTACTTGACGCTAGTACAAAAAGCTTAACTTGGAAAAGAGTCCTCATTAATTATACTTAATTGGCTAAATTTATATCTATATTATATTAGAAACATGAATTCTAAAATTTAAAAGTTATATTACCAAAATATTCTTATAATAACTTAAATATTTTACTTATAATTTTTCTTTATAAAAATGAACAACTAAAAAAAAAAAAAAAAAAAAAGTCAATACTTTAAACTCCTTCATGAATAGTCACAACCATTCTATTTACAAAGCCAAAAGAAACAAATCATGACTTACCAAAACTAAAGAAATACATCGTCGCTTCCAAATCTTAAGGAAACAAATTGCCACTTCTCATTTTTCAATACTTTTCTACAAAATCATCCATAAAAGCATTTAGTTTAGTAACACCAGCACACTAGAAATATTAACGTACGGATACATTATATGAATGGTTATGTTGCTCCAATGTTGTTTCAGAAATGCAAGCACTGAATATGTCTATTTGACAGGTAATAGCTTTTCTCCTTGCATATATATGTTGGTTTAATTTAGTATCCGTAGATTACTACCATAATAATAAACTTCTCATTTAGTTTTGTTCTTAGTCTATTTGGATTAAAAAAACGATGAGGGTATGATTTTCCTTTTTTTTTTCTTTTTTTTTTTTAATTTCTTCCCGTGAAGGAATAGAGGGCAAACTTATCATTGTGTTAAATATATTTAGGAATGAAAATAAACAAACTTGACAACAAGTAATGAAAAAGTTACAAATTTTAGAAAATAATCCAACTCTCATGATTTAATGACGACATGATTAAGCACCTTCATTAATAGTGCATTATATCTTTGTCATACTCTCTCCGTTTACAACGTTTATTTTACTTTCCTTTTTAATCCGCTTGAAAAGCATGTCTTCTTTTTACAACTCTTTACTTTTAACTTTTCACATGACATATTAAGACCACAAGATTAAAAAATATTTTGGTATATTTTACATATCTTTAGTTAACAACTAGAAGATTCAAAAGTCTTCTATACTTTCTTTAACTCTGTGCTAAATCAAAACTAGACAAACATTTACAAACGGATGGAGTAATATTTACCGTAGAAGAATTTTTGTAGTTATAAAGCACCAGGTACTGGACTGAAATTTAGCAATGGATTATGTGATAATCATTAATTAACAAAACCACATTAAATAATACAATGTATAATCATAGAGTCTTACATAAAAATAGGATGCATAGTCGTGTGCCTTTCCAAAAGGAAGAAAAAGTAGATTAATCAATTGTAGAGGCTGGATTTCACTTTTGATAGTGATTTATTCTTTATGGATTTGTTGGAGTCAGATCCTACAGTATTTTTTAAATAGATTAAACATATAAAACAATTTAATTTTTATCGTTTGAAAAAGACGACATATTTTCTGAGTAGTTGATTTTGTTTGTGTACTTAACAATAAACAATAAATAGCTGTACAGAAAAAATCGGTTTATAATCTTTAAGGGTTACATGTTCTTGCCGAAATTAAAAAGGGATTAGCTTGATAACTTCTGAACTTGAAGTAATGAAATTATCAAACTCGAATAAATTTTATGTTGAATATTTTAATAGAGATTATTAATGACTTCTAAGGTACATAATTCCTTTCTTTATTGAGTTTTAATAACAATCATTATTTTCTTGTACATACAATTTAATTATATGGCTCAATTTAAAATTTAATTTACTTAAATACCCTTCTTATTATATGCTATGTAAATACCTTAACTTTTAAAAACTACAAATAGAGACATGCGCCTATTTTCCTCTTTCTAAATAGTTGGCACCGTTTAGTTGCATCATTTGTTAGACTGAAATTAACGCAACTGCATTAGAAATCGCACCCAAAATAGAAAAGAATTAGAATAAGAATATCAACGACACGTCAATAGGTATCATTTTTGTCCTCTCTTTTTTCTTGGAAAACAAGCTACCGAGCTTTACACAATCCTCTTTTATTGTGTTTATTGTATAAGTTTAAATAAAGGGAATATAGTGATATTGTAATGCCTCAGAATCCGTATTAAACCATATTCATGACTCAAGAGGTTAGAAACCCAAGAAGGAGAGTGTTGGAATCGAAAATATGTTTTAAAGCTGGAAACCCAACGTTACGCTTCAAGGACGGACCATAACATGTGTTACTGACCATCGTTCATACCGTAACGGGTATGGCTTCGAAAATCACCGTATCGTAACTGATCAAAGGACGGTTCATCGTTAATTACCGTAACACGGATACGGTCCGTATCTCGTGTCCGTAACCCAACCTCAAAACTTAGACCCTCTCCTTAAATTTAACACGCGTTACGGTCCGGAAGTTACGAATCGACCGCAAAACGCTCCGTAATACGACTGAGACAATTAAAACACTGGAATTCAGTTTTGTTTCATAAGTCTCATTCCTCTCAAGCCCTAACACGAAAGTTCTCTCCTCTCAACTTCTCCAAGCTAAGCTCCTTAAGACCATCCTAAGTGAATTCCATCAATTTCCCGTGAATTCTAAGTAGGAATTTCATGTTCTTAACGTAGGGTTTTCAAGAAAACCCAATTAAAGGGATTCAAGACTAGGCTTTGGGATACTTATTCAAAGTTCAGATTTTCATTACGAGTTTGGAGCGTTACCAGGTATGTAGGGTTGTTATCTACGTGTGGGAACATCATTGTTCTTCCCCAAGCTTCTTCTTCCATAAAGTATAAAGCTTTACGAAAACTAGGGTTTTTAACTATGTTCATGATAACCCTAAGTCCATGCCCCATGTTATATTATGTATTAAATTGTTATAAATTCTTCATTGTGTTTTTGATACATCATTATGATTATTGAGAATCTGTCCGTAATCCAAGAAAACATAGACTTTGCATTCCATGGGTTCTTACATGCAAGTTTATGAACTATTATGATATTTTTAAGAAAAGCTATATATGTTTTATAAGTTCATGCAAGAATAATACGAATAATATCCATGTACATGCAAGTTATGATTCGTGAAAAGCCATGGGCAGCCAAATTATACCACTTATTTTCCATGTTCATGTTTTTGGGAGACATTATTCACACGAGAAGGCTTCATTGACTTGAAACTACGTAGCCACCGTAGGATGAGGATCACTCCACCCATGCTTAGAACAATCTCTCATAATGACTGGATCCTTTTATAATATTATTAAATCTCATGTCCCTAGCTAGGCATGATGTTCTTCCATTGCAGACTAAGTACCGTACTATATTGCTCAGTTATATTTATCGCTTCTCCTTACTCACGATACTTTACATATGTTATATATGTATATGTACTCATGTTCATGATCGTGTTTTAGTTCGGTTCTATTATGTTATTTCCATATTATTTCATTCTAGTCCCATGTTATGTCACATTCAGACGCAGTTGATTTACAACGCATCCGCCGCCGCGTGAGGGATTCATTCAGAGCCCCATTCTATTTTATGATGTGATGACGTCCGGGGCCTCTGTCTCAAAGAAATATGGTCAATTTATACTTATTTTAGAGAGTAATTACTTTTTAATTACCTTATAAGTAATTTGATTGTGTAAGTCTATTTTATAATATATATATATATATATATATAAAAGCATATGTTGCAGTTCACATTAAGCATTCGCTATGTCCCATGGATATCATATTTAGAACGGAAGAAGGAAAAGCTAAAAAAAAAAAAATGGAAAAGGGCCATGGACGATGGTCACATTCATATATATATAAAAGCATATGTTTGAAAAGCATCTTATCACATTTCCATTTTTTTCTTTTTTTCTTTTGTCAAAAGCTAAAAAAAAAAAAAAATTATCCATGGACGATGGACATTTTCTTTTAAATTTTCATTCGTGTACTTGATATTAAGATTTTGTAAAGACAGATAATATTAATGAATGCCTTCATTTTTCCGACTAATATCATTAGGTCTATTCAATGGACTATTATAGATAACAAAAAAAAAGATAAACCTATAAAAATTTCAGAAATTTGATAATAGCTAACAAAAATAAGAAATCTGTAAATATATATAAGAAGGAAAGTTTATAAATCGTACAATATAATTGAAGACAAATGCTTAAAAATTGAGCAAGCCAACTAATTATTGGCTCATTCTGCTGCGTATATATATATATATATATATATATATATATATATATATATATATATATATATATATATATATATATTAAGTATTGATGAATTTTTTTCCTAAATATATGAATTAAAAAGTCTCAAAATTCATACTTGCATTCAAAGATAGTTAAAAAGAATAATTATGTCTCATGATTGAACTAACAATATAATAGCGAGTTAATCTCCGTTATCATATATATATATATATATATATGTCATTGTAAACCTTTAAGATTTGAATCTAAATATATGAAAATGAAGTTTCATTTAATTTATGAAATTTACATTTATCTATTGATAAAAAGAATAAATATTTTTGAGTCCGATTGACATAAACTAACAATATAATATAAGTTGCGTGATTTACAAAAAGAATTAATATAATCCCCGTTTGGCAAAGATTTGATAAAAAGAATAATTTTTTGATCCAAATTTTTTTAATATTTAATTATTTAATTATATTATTATTTATTTATTTATTTAATTAATTAAAAATGTATTTCACTCAATCAATCTTCTTTCGACCGAACCCGCTTAATCCATTTTTTTAACACAAACTTTCTTTTCATAGCTTTTCTTTTAAGGGTCTTAAAAAGACTTATGGTAAGATATTTGTATATTAATATTTAATTCCTCATTCCTAAATCAAAACCTTTTCCATTCTGACATAATATAATCTATATAAATTTAATGCAAAGCTGTGATTAGCCGCAATATTTCAACGATAACAGCCCTATGAAAGTAAGATCAAATATCATTTGGATATATTCCAAATTAAAGTAAAAAATTTTTTTTTTTTCGAAAATCATAAAATCACAAAGAGACATCATTTAAACTTTTATTTGTAATAATTTTTTTAAATAAACAAATTTATATTTGAAAATATGTTTAATAGATTATTTAAACAAACAATTATTGCATAAAACACATTTTTTCATTTTCATTTAGCAAAACTGAATTTACTGTCTCAAAAAAAATCTTAAGATGTTCCACTCAAACGTGAAAAAAGTATAACTCAAAAGCCTCTCTAATGTTTTGCTATAACCTTTGTCTCATATTTGAAAGTTGGATGCACCAAAAAATATGACTTAAATTTACACAAAAGTAAATTTAGATGAAATCTAGTTATGACAAAAAATATGAAAATAAGCTTTTTTATCTGAGAAAGTTGTTGCACTTTAAGCAAATACTAGAGAGCAGTGTTGCACTTTATTTTGGCAGAATTATATTATCCTTGACAAATAGTTTTGGTATTCTAAAAAAAATAAATGAACAAACTAATTAAGAGTTAGATTTCACATAAGAAAAATTTATATAGATCTTAAATTGTGTGCATCATGTTAAAAGAAAAATGCACAAACTAATTAAGAGTTAGACTTAAATAAGAAAGATTTTAATATTTTCATATAGTTCACCTTATTTCTTACAAAAATTTGTTTTTATTACATAACAGGGTAAGGGAAGGGGTCCAATTTTGTGATTACTTGTTGAATCGAAATCTCACCAACAAAGTGAAAGTTCACAAGCCAATCAAACTGTCTACTCACCTTAAATTACATGCATCATGTTAAAATTAGAACAAAGAATTAAGAGTTAACTTTAAATAAGAAAGATTTAAAAGTTTTCATATAATCACCTTAAATTACATGCATCATGTGTTATCTAGTATCAAAGAAACCTTATGCCTTGATTTGAAGGGCTGTGTTCCTTCGAACTAGCAAATTAACTTTTCAAATGTGGTATGTTAACATTTATTCTTATGCTCTAATTGTAAATTTCTTTTAACTTGCGTTCAGTTGTGTTAGACAAAAAAAATTGCAACTTTAATTTTTTAGTAGCCATTGTGTCTATCAAATTTCAGTAAACCATTTGCATAATGAGGGGAAATTACTATCTTCAAGATATAATTTCTTTAAAATTCATTGCCTAATTTTTTTAAACAACCTATTCAATAACGGTGTATATGCAAGTTGTGGTGAAAATACGAATTCCGTGTAACAATAACATATTGATAAGACTATCAACTTCTTCCAATTTGGTTTCCTTTATCTTGTGGCTATCACAATTGGAGTTTTTTAAAATATTTTGATAACGTTCAAATCCACTCCTCAAAGAGAAAGTGTACACGGTCGTCGCAATATAATTTATCCAACTATGAGTCGGGGTCGAATCCACAGGGAACAATATAAAGGCGATTTACCCAAGTAAGGAATTATCACCAACTAAGCTAAGTCAAACACTTTTTCAATATTTGATTTTTGGTTTAACAACTAATAAAGATAAAACTAACTAGAAAGCGGGTAAAATGATCAATGGCTACAAGTATGGATATAAAGGGAATTACGCTCAAGTAACGATCCAATGTATTCACGATTTTACAACTAAGAGTGAGTTTATGCTAATTAGATAATGATTTCTAAAATCTCATCAAAAGTCTCTCGACCAAATCAATGAATTTCATTCTAAACTTTCTCAAGCCTTAGAGTGTCATATTAAGCACAATCAATATAATTTCAAGTAACTTTCCTATCTCTAGCTCAAGTTATTAGATGAGATTTAATGACCAAAATTCTTGTTAATTAATCTTTCGCAACCTCAATCTTCCTCTCTCGAGCTCAAATCGAAGTAAATGGGCGGGTCTTATGGTTAGCTAATCCCTTAAGAAACATTAAAGAACAAGATTAATTTAAAAAATAAAGACCCACTTCAATAGAAATAAAAATCATTCAATGAATAAGCATAACAAGAGATTTCATCCAACTTTGCAAATGAATATTTTCATAAACAAGATTAAAGTGATGGAATAAAATTCTACACACTTAGATATATAATACAAAGCAAGGAATTGAAGAAAGGGTTAAGAAATTTAT
>NC_081349.1:28188768-28211945 GCF_029784015.1 Lycium ferocissimum | reverse complement strand
TTAAAAAAATTTTGGGAATTCACAGGTTATATCCCGAAGAAATAGAAATTTTCAAGAATCCTCTGCTTTTGTTCTCAAGATGACAAATTGATTATTCTACCAGCTAAGGTTGGGATTGTATCCCCTGATTTTGGAACGTATAAAAGGTGATATATATATATATATATATGGGCCCAGTCACCTACCATGTGCACCGGTTTACTATTATATGATTTTAATAGATGCATCTTGTTATGGTCACATGTGCATCGGTATCAACTTGCAATTTGATTTTTGCATGGTTGTTTGCTCAAAGGGTATTGTGCTGCTCAGCCACAAGAAGACATGATATCAAATCAGCATGCTTTTTAAAACCCCTTTCACGGTATTGTTATTTGTAATACCAAATTGGAGAGCATGAAAAGTCGTAAGCAGTCTTTTCTAACATATCCTTATGGCGTTATATTATCCCTTAATTTCAATTGGGAAGTAACTCTATAGACAACGAGTTATAATCACATACGAGCTTTAAAATCCTGTAACCGTAAGTGAATCCACTCATAACAAGCCCTCAAGTAATACCGTTACCTTAATGTGGTCATACCTTTCCTTCAAACAGGTCCACAATTCAAGTGGATCTTTCAACACATCCGCATTCAACCTTGATGCTTCATCCGGATGATGACGAAGCGGAAAAATCATCGCCTTCGCTTTGTCGACTCGATCTTGAGTATTATCACAGGTAATAGTGGCACCAAGACCTTTGCCTAGGTGAATTTCAAAGCATCAAGTACCCATGATAGGTAATTCTTTCAGAGATATCAAGTGCCACAAACTCAAGCTTACAACGATGATCAAAACTATCATAAAAATATTAGTGTTAGAAATAATAAAATAACATAATTTCAAAACAACATCTTTATTTCCACAAACAAAAAAACAGTACATTTTTCACAAAAGGAGTACCTTTTTTTTTTTCACAGAAGAGTACATTTTTTTTCTCTCACAAAACAGTATCTATTTTTTTCACACAAAAGAGTACGAATTTTCCACAAACAACAATAGTAATTTTTTTTCAAGAGAACAGTAGCATAATAATTATGCCTATTCTAACATATATACTACATGCTAGAATTAAAATACGAACGACTTGGAAGAGCACTAGCCGTGAAGTCTTCCAGATGTCATACTATGATGGATAACTAGTTGATTTGAATATGCTGGACATTAATAAAAATATTGTAGTTAATAGTATACATCATATTTGATTAACCAAGGATTAACTAGTATAAGGCATAGAAACAGGAAACATTTGCATCAAATTGAAAACGGGCTAAACGAGACTTTTGTTTTATATATATAGCACATATTAGAAGGATGGTCAAAATGCATACCGGATGAAAGAGTAAACTCAACTTGAACTATCTATAGTGGAGTTGAAATCAGTGCTGTATAACGATATTGTAAAGCAATTTCAAAAGTAAAATATAAAATATTAAAACAAGCAAACAATATAGAATAAAACAATGTAAAGATGACTTTCTTCTTTTCTTTCCGTGTCAAGACATCACATATCATACCTCTATTTATACTATAGTAGAAGTGAGTTACAAGATGTCTTGAATATGGCGTTAACCCTCGGTAAGGTGGGAAGAATATGTGGTTGTGGGAGATGAATTAGGGAGTAGTGGAGGTGTGGTATAACTATACATAATGGTGCACATAATAGTGAATTAACTCCTAGAAGTTATGGACATCCACATTATCATGTTTATAACAGTTACCTTGTTTTGTCTTTTTTGTTTTTCCATTCTTCCTTACGGCCCTAGCAGGTCAAAATTATACGTCTAGACTCGTGAAACAAAGATGATTTATTAGGGGTTTGTTTTACTAAATTATGTTTTGAAAATCTAAATTTTATTATTAGCACTTTATATAGTTACTTAATGATAATGATAGCATTGAAAAAAATAATTAATCTCTCTTGGTTTGCTAAAATGAATCAGTAAAAAACAATTCTAATACAAGGAACAAGTTAAAAAAAAGGGAAGTAGCTAAGTTAGTGAGTTTTTAAAGCAAAAGATCGTTGTCATGAAAGGAGCATGAAAGTCTTATACTATCGGAAGAAGGAAAAGTGAAAATATTACTACTATTATCTTTTGTACGGAAAAACAGAAAAATGAAAAAGTGAATTCATGACTAAAAAAAGATGACATTAACGACAACGCTCCAATACTGTTTTAAAAAAGTTGGGTGGAAGATGGGTCCCACATGACAAGAGAAAGAACAGCATATTACTCACTCATTTGCACATCTTTTAAAAAAATATTAATTTTTAAGCAAAAATAATTAATTTGACTAAACTATCTCTAATTAAATAAGTATTGAGATTTGATCACTTAATAATTAATAAGAGTAAATCTAAAAATATAAAATTAATTATTTTTTATTTGAAAGTGAGCACTCTTTTTAAATAAAAAAATAAAGTTTAAGTGAACTCTTTTTGAAAAGGAGGTAGTCTGAAACAGGAAAAGTTTTACTATGTGCTTCGCACAACTGACATTAGTTGTGTGAGGCTCTATTTTATGAGACAAAAAAGTGAATTCACATCTTACACTTTTGGGTTCACAAATTTTAGGTTTAATTTTTTATCTCACAAAAAGAAACCTCACATAACTAATATCGCCACCATGTGAGATATATTAAACGATTAAGGTCATTGTGTGAGACGTGAAAACTTTTCATTTGGGCTACTTTTGGGGTGAAAAAACAATAGTTCTTTTCTTTTCACCTTGTTAAAAACCACCTAAGTACTATTCCAATGGAGAAAATCGGATTCAATCAATTGAAATCCTCCCCCATCAGCTTTAGCTAAATATTTGTATTTTTAAAGCTTACATCTATCTAGACCATGAAAGTCTTCTAATGAAAGAATATATAATATGAAAAAGAAAAAGTGAATTTGTAATGCATTAAATAAAGCTGTGGCTTTAACGAATAGTTAAGATTGTTCCATCAATTTTTCATGGAAGATGGACCCCAGAAATTTCACTAACTGGTCATAAGAAAGAATATCTTTTTTTGATGAAGATAAGAAACAATATCAAAACCTTAGAAAAATTGCTTATGAACGCTTTAGATCAAAACCCAACTAGGTCAGTCAACAAAAGGTTATTTAGTAGGAAAGAGTTGTCTTAGAAAAGTAAGACAAACATTATGAAACGGAGAGAGTATGACAAAGATATAATGCACTATTAATGAAGGTGCTTAATCATGTTGTCATTAAATCATGAGAGTTGGATTATTTTATAAAATTTGTAACTTTTCCATTACTTGTTGTCGAGTTTGTTTATTTTCATTCCTAAATATATTTAACACAATGATAAGTTTGCCCTCTATTCCTTCACGTGAAGAAATAAAAGAAATAAAAAAAAAGGAAAATCATACCCTCATCGCTTTTTTAATCCAAATAGACTAAGAACAAAACTAAATGAGAAGTTTATTAGTATGGTAGTAATCTACGGATACTAAATTAAACCAACATATAAATGCAAGGAGAAAAAACCTAGAAACATACTTTAGCAGATATTAAATAATATAATTAAGTTCTTCCACTTATCACACTCAAAAAACAATAATAATAATTAAAAAAAAAGCTATTACCTGTCGAATAGACATATTCAGTGCTTGCATTTCTGAAATAACATTGGGGCAACATAACCATTCATATAATGTATCCGTACGTTAATATTTTTAGTGTGCTGGTGTTACTAAACTAAATGCTTTTATGGATGATTTTGTAGAAAAGTACTGAAAAATGAGAAGTGACAATTTGTTTCCTTAAGATTTGGAAGCGACGATGTATTTCTTTAGTTTGGTAAGTCATGATTTGTTTCTTTTGGCTTTGTAAATAGAATGGTTGTGACTATTCATGAAGGGGTTTAAAGTATTGACTGTTTTTTTTTTTTTTTAGTTGTTCATTTTTATAAAGAAAAATTATAAGTAAAATATTTAAGTTATTATAAGAATATTTTGGTAATATAACTTTTAAATTTTAAAATTCATGCTTTTAATATAATATAGATATAGATATAGATTTAGCCAATTAAATATAATTAATGAGGTCTCTTTTCCAAGTTAAGCTTTTTGTACTAGCGTCAAGTAATTGTAACAAGCTAGCTAGCTAGCTAGCACAAGGCATTGTTACCTGCATTTAACTTTTATATATACATTGATATTATATAAGGTGCCCTCTTTAGGTTATGGGGTTAAATGTTTCTAGCCAAATGCGATTTCATTCTCATGATTTGAATTTGATATTTTTGATTAAAAATGCATACAAGGGTACATGCCACTGGGGGTAAAGTTACAATTCTGTTAGCAATTTGGTAGAACCCAATAATTTTATCCGAAACTCGCATTTGTACTTAAAAATTCACTAAATATATGTTAATAATTTTGTTGTAATGTGTTTTTTCTAAAAGGCTAATTACATGGACAACCAGCGGAACATGTTAGTAAATTTATTTAGCCACTTAAATTATGACATGTTCAAGTGAGATGTTGCTGCAGGTCTAGGAATGTGTAGCACCATCTGTTGGAAGTGTTTAAGCTTCTCTAGAAGTTTAAAGAAGCTACAAGAAAATTATGAAACGACCAGGCAGGGCCAGTTATTTACTTTCATGACACTGAACTTGACTCTCCTCAGCTATTTACCCATTGATTCTTCATTATTAAGTTACTTCATTTTGTCTTTTTTTGTGCTTTTATTCTTCCTTCTGGTCCTAGCTATAGTCGAATGGTACGTCTAGATTAGTAGCAGTCATGAAGGATGTGTCCTACTTACCTAAATAATTGTGATCCTAAAGCAAAAGAATATGTTTTTAGTCATGAAAGGACCATGAAAGTCTTATACAATACGAAAAAAGGAAAAATAAAGAAAGTGAAAATATTAGTATTATCCTTCGTACGAGAAAAAGAAAAAAAAAAGAAGAAGAAAGAGTGAACATGACTAACTAAGATGTCGCTTTAATGACAATTAATCTTTTGTCGTTAAAGCACGATTTTGTATCTTTTTTGTGACACCTCAACTAATTATTCTTATTATCAACCCCCTAACTCGTTCTCAAGTGTATCTATCAAACCCTCTAAATCTGATTTTTATTAGAAGCAAAAATTAAATTGTGATAATGAAGGTAAATTAATATTTTAGACGTGTGGTAAGCTATTCTTTAGGTCATGGATGTGTTTGTTTCTGCTGCAACTGCTCTTTTAGTGCCAACTTAATTAAGAACTTACTCCTTTTTTCCCTCTTAATTACTGCTAATCTTAGCTAAAAAATGACATAATTAAAATAGAATATATATTAACATGTTGCTACATTGAAGATAAAATATTATGTAAAGTTCGTGTCAGTATTTGATAGACACACTTGAGGACTGAAGTTCGGGGAGGGCTCGGAACAACAACCTCTTGAGATGCCAAAATGAAAAAAAGATACAAGTTCGAGGTTGCATATGCATTAAGCCTAAAATAAAATAGAGGGTGTACGTTGATACTATCACCTAAGATTTTCTTTTACCTTTTATTTCCTCCGTTCGGATCAAAAAGAGTGTTCACTTAGTATTTTTTCTTAGATCAAAAAGAGTATCCACTTATCAAATCAAGAAAGAATTAACTTTAATTTTTCAAATTTTCACCTATTAAGTGCTATGATCAAATCTCAATACCTATTTAATTAGAGATAATTTAGTTAAATTACTTATTTTTTTTAGAAATTAATATTTTCTTAAAGGAGTATGTAAATAGCTAAGTGGTCATTTTTTTTATTCGAAAGGGAGTACAATATATCAATATAGGTTAATAGGTTATATTGTGTAATAGGTTTTCCAACTCTCTTTTTTGTCTTTTACTACTTAGGGCCTGTTTGGAAAGCCACCTTGTAATTGGAATTGGTGTAATTGACTGTGTAGACTACTTTAAGTTAGATGTAGATGCAGGCCTAGGAATGTGCAGCACTCTGTTTTGGATTAGTGTTTGAGCTTTTCAGAAAAGTTAACACGAGGAAGCAACAACAAAATTATGAAAGGACAAGGGCGGGCCGCTTATTTACATTGCATGACACGGAGCTTGACTCTCCTTTGCTATTTACACATTGATTCTTCATTATTAAGTTACCTTGTTTTGTCTTTTTTTGCTTTTTCAGTTCTTCCTTATGGCCCCTACCAGGTCGAGATAATACGTCTAGACTCGTGAACAGAACACGATTTATTAGGGGTTTGATTTATTAAATTATGTTTTGAAAATATAAATTTAACTATCATTTTAAAAAACTAATTAAATTTTCTTAATTTGCTAAAATGAATTAATAAAAAAACAATTCTAATACAAGGAACAAGTAAAAAAAGGGTGTGGCTTAGTAATTGAGTTTTTAAAGCAAAAGATTGTTGTCATGAAAGGAGCATGAAAGTCTTATCCTATATAGGATAAGGAAAAGTGAATATTGAAAATATTATCTTTTGTACGGAAAAAAGGAATGAAAAAGTGAACATGATTAACAATGTTGTCGCTTTAAAAAAGCTGGGTGGAAGATAGGTCTCACACGACAAGAGAAAGAATATCATATCATATCATATGATAGAGGCTTTCGTAACGAAGATTTTAAGTTCGAAATTCCCTTCCTACGATAGTAAGAGATTTTTCTTTTGGGTCGAGCCTGCGTGAACCGCCCTGTCCGTACTCGAAAGATGAAATTAAATCCCTTTTTTCATACATTAAATACTATTTCGATTACGTGTTATATGTGAAGAACTAAAATGAATACTTTTTTTATACATTAAGGACTATTTCGATTGCGTGGTATATATAAATGGCAAGACTGATTACTTTTTTATGATTATTTCGATTACGTGATATATATATAAAGGAAATTGTCCAACCCCCACATATTAAGGACCATTTTGATCATTTTCTCAAATATGGACGGAGGGAGTACTAAGCGACATGGTTCGGGTAACACCAAATTTTCCTATATAAGGAGCATCCACAAGTCACTCTTCTCCATCAAAACAAAAATAAATCTTACTCAGAGAAAAAAGTTGTTGTAAACACAAAATGAGCAAAGAAGGCAACGATTCTGGGTCGTCAAAGAACAAGCAAGTGTTAGAAAAAGAAGAAAGTGACACAACAAGTGCAATAATGACAACATTAGGTGCTGTTGCAGCTGGTGTGGCTTTTGCTGCATGGGGCATTTCTAGTTTAATGGGTTCATCAGCTGAAACTGAAGAAAATGACAAGAAGAAGATGAAAAGGCCAGGGCAACCTGGTTACATGTATAGGGCCGATTTTGAAGAAAGTCCTAAAACCTATTTCCGTGATCTTCGTGGCAAGAAGTGAAAGAAATGAAATCGAATCCCGTTTCGATTTCTACTCGTATGTAATACAAGTTCTAGTTTAATATCTCGTATTTTCTGATTTCCTGTGTATACTGCTTTAATATCGAACAACTAGTTGTTATCGCTTGCTTATATATATATATATATATGTATGTTGTGTACAGTGTAATGGTGTCTTAAAATGTCTTTGTTATTAGTAAGAAATGTGTGACTTGTTCGATCTTTTTGGTTCAATTCAACCATTTCAAGTCTCGTTGTAAGTTACACTAAATGAGTGACTTGACTCAATATCTGTGCAGATTAACACTATCTTTTATTCTTTTAACTGAATAATTCGAGAGTTCAGGTTATTATTCTTTGAATGGGACAACTTGAAGTCAGTGAACGTCGAAACCTTAAATTAAAGCTTCAGGGTAAAGCTTCAGGGGAGACGTTGTAGGAGATGAAGCCAGTACTCGGTTTGTCCTTCAAATGCGCTGGTCTTTAATTTTTGCCCTTTGAAATTGAATTTATACCTAGCGGGTGGCGGGTCTTTAAGGACGTGGAGTATTACTTGTAAAATATTATGATATGAAAATATAAATTTTATGTCTTGCAAAAAATTAAAGTAAATTATTTGCTATGAGCGACAAAAATACTCATACAGATATAATTCTCAGACATGAACTGCTAACCCTCAGCGTCCAACTTAATTTATGTATATTCATCCAACACAAACACTTATAAAAAAAAAAAGTAAAAAACCCCAGTGCTTTTGGATGCTGTGAACTTACGGAAAAAAATGGCAGATTAACGATTCTTGAGTTTCATATTCAAATAAAAACAAGACGAAAAACCAGAAGAAGTAATCTCTTTGGATTTTGTTTTGGAGATTGTAGCTTACAAAGAAAATATTAACGCATGAAATTAAAATGGTTGGGATTTCAAAAGTAACTCGACCCAGTTTCTAGAACCTGACTTCATATGTTTTCTTACTGAGCCCTAGACTCAATTTTTGCTTTTCCGAGAAAAAAAAAAACTCTCTCCTTTCCTTTCCATAATAAGCGTCATTTTAGCTAAAAAAAATTATCTCATAGTAAGTGTCACTTTAGAAAATTAAGACATAAATTAATTAATTTTTTTCAACTCTATTTTTAAATAAAAAATGATAAGTTAAGGTAACATCTAAATGATGATTGGACAGGTCACATAATAATTTGGTATTGTTAAATTTTCAATGTCAAAAAGATTAATTCTTGCACATGATCTAATTAAGAGAAAAAATAATTTATTTTATTATATATGGATAATTTAATAAACTTCACATTATATTGTTGCTTTTTTAATATATTATTTTTTACTAAAAGTGACACTTATTATGAAACGGAGGAAGTAAATGTTTATTGGAAAAAGTTCCTGCATCAAAATAAAGAAACCCTAACTGCGCACACACACATAGTCAGAGCCGTATATGCGAAATAGAATATTTTTTGAATGTATAGCAAAATTGCAAATGAGAAAAGTGGAGTTGAACTCAATCTTAAATAACTACATAAAGTATTATAAGTAATAAAAATTAGAGTTCATTAATAGGGTTAGTTTAGTAAAATATACCTCTAATAAAAGCTTGCTTCGTGGATGTGCCAAATCAACATAGGCTAAGTAAAATGAAATAGAGGGTGTACATTAATACTATTACCTAAGATTTTCTTTTACCTTTTATTTAGGGAAAATTTCATAAATGACTAAATTGAAAGTTTTATTTTTGCTTCTTAGCTAGATTTTATCTATTTACATCACGTAGCAAACATATAGCAAAACTCAGCACTTGTTACTTATTGTATTCGCGTCGCTATATTCATGAATACAATCATCAAGATTTGTTGAATTTTGTATTCAATTTAAATGTATTCAACTCAACTGTATTCATTGTAGCTATTTTTACATTGTATTCACTTAATTAAATTTAATCGATTGTGTACAAAAACAGAATTTGCACTAAAAAGTTAACGAATACATTCAAAAACTGAATACAAAGAAATAAAATTCATTCTATTCATTTGTGTGCACTTCAAAATTCAATGTATCCATTTGTACACAAGAAATAAAATTAACGAATACACTCAAATACATAATACAACAAATAAAATTCCGGTCAGAATTCGGTCAGATCTGATTGTTTCCGTCCAGATCTGACTAGCGTCACTGTCATCATCATCAACACCAGATTGTATTCACAAAAAAAAAAAGTCGCTTCCGGCCAAATTTGATTGTTTTCGGCCAGATCTGACTGGAATGTGTACAGCATAGGGAGGTGGAGCGGTGACGGGAAAGAAAAAGCCGTCATCGCCGTCATTTTCTTTTTGTTATGAATAAAATGATGCAAGTACAGTGATCATATCCAAGAAGAAATTGCATCATTTCGGAAGCAATTTACTTATGAGAATGCATGGGTTAGTGCTGCTATTACTGACGAGAATATTTGGAAGCAACACACAAGAAGCTTGATGGTGACGATGAGGGAGAAGAAAGGGAAAAGGGGAAGGGGCTGGCAGTGGCGGTGGTGTGGTGGTGAAGGGGCACGGCTGCTCCGGTTCATCGAAGCTAGAGCTCTTCGCCGGAGCAGTGGGGGAAGAGGGGAGAGAGAGAGAGATGGGGAGGGTTGGGTTGGAAGCGAATAATGTGATGATGGGTATTCTACTTTAATTATATAGATAGCTATTAATTGTATTTAACATATTACTTTTAGCTATAAGATGTAATTAATCTAAATTATAGCAACTAAATATAATTACCTACTACAAGTTTGTTATTTATGTAACAGATCCTTTTATTTACTCCATTAGGATAAAAAAGAGTGTTCACTTAGTTTTTTTTTTAGGTCAAAAATAGTGTCCACTTATCAACTTAAGAAAGAATTAATCTTAATTTTCAAGATTTGCCCTATTAAGTGCTATCATCAAATCTCAATACTTATTTAATTAGAGGTAATTTAGTCAAATTACTTATTTTTTTTAGGAGTTAGTATTTCTTAATGAAGTGTACAAATGGCTAAGCGGACAGTCTTTTTTATCTGAATGGAGTATAATATATGAATATAGGTTAATAGGTTATATTGTGTAATAGGTTTTCCAACTCTCCTTTTTGTCTTTTACTACTTAATTTTTAGGAAAAAGGGTCAAATATACCCTTTTACTTTAGTTTAATAGTTAAATATACCCTCTGTTAGTCAAAGTAGATAAATATACCTCTTCCGTTAGTCAAAGTAGATAAATATACCCCTTCCGTTAAGAAAGTACACAAATATACCCCTCAATTGACAGAATCCCTAATTCCACCATTAATTACCCGATTTAACTTAAAAAAATCCATGTCTGACCCGGCCCGACCCGCAAATTAAATTCTTTCCACCCAAATATACCCACCACCACTACAACCGACCCACCACCATCACCACTTGCATGTTTTCTTCCGTTCTTCAAAGTAGATAGTAAATAGTTTGGAAGGGTAACAGTACCACCCCATAGTTTTTAACCACTAAACTTGCAAAACATGGATTAGTTTAGGGAGGGTTTTAGGTATTTAATCTTTTTCTTTTCTGAGAAATAAACCAAAGTTGAAATTCTTTATAGTAAAAAGTGGCACTGAAAAGAAATGTTCTGATAATCGGTTGGACGATCATCCAATTAGTCACTAATCCAGCATACTTAAAATTTAGTAGAGCAAAAGAACTTCAAGATATAAGATCAATCCTTCACCCCCTTTATAACAATCTGATGAAAGCTAAAAAGACAAAGCTTCCTATAATGAAGCTAATCCAGAAACTAGCAGCTTATTGTGGAATTATTCTCTTTATAAAGTTCCTTTTCAGATAATCACACTATTAGCTTGAAACTAATTATCTTAGTCATGACACAACATCGAATTTCTCATTACTGTAAGTGCTAGTAATAGCTGTCACTAGAACTTGCAACTCAAAGAACTAACAAAAAGCATTTAACTGCACATTGGACTATTATAAATGAGGATATAACTTACATAGCTCCGAAGTCCCCCCTGCAAATGTTTCACCAAAATGTTGTTGTCACTAGAACAACCTTCTTGAAATGTGAAATTTGATAGTTTCTTCTCTGCTTCAATTTTCTGCTGCATGCACTGGAAAAAAACAAGAGAAAATTGTAATTTCATTATAATTAAATAATGCCAAAAATGGTAAACTAACAAACAAAAGATGATCCAAATGACAAAAAGAAGAATAGACGGAAGAAAACATGCAAGGATGGTTATGAAGAATTTACTAGTTGTGGTGGTAGTGGTTGTATTGGGTCGATTGTAGTGGTGGTGGGTATATTTGGGTGGAAAGAATTTAATTTGTAGGCCGGGAGGGGAGGGGGGGGGTCGGACATGATTTTTTTTTAAGTTAAATAGGATAATTAATGATGGAATTGGGGATTCTATCAACTGAGGGGTATATTTGTGTACTTTCTTAATGGAAGATGTATATTTATCTACTTTGACTAACGAAAAGGATATATTTATTTACTTTGATTAATAGAGGGTATATTTAACTATTAAACTAAAATAGAGGGGTATATTTGATCCTTTTCCCTAATTTTTATCTTTGTTGACTGTGTGACTACTTTAAGTTTGATGTAGATGCAGGCCTAGGAATGTGCACCACACTGTTTTGGATAGTGTTTAAGCTTTTCGGGGAAGTTCAAACGAGGAAGTAACAACAAAATTATGAAAGGATCACCATTTATTTAACGGAAAAAGGCTATTAAACTTTTTTGAAAAATAGTTAAATCCATACTTTGATTATCTTTGGGGCGATTATCTTCACATTATCTTGGGGTCAATTATATCTTACATGTTGACTGATGGCATCGTACTTCAAATTATTTTTGTAGATAATTTTTTACTACTAAAATAACTCAATCCGCCGAATTTTTTTTTCAGCAAAAATAATACGAATTATTTTTATATTTTTTTTTGGAAAAATTATCCGTATTATTTTTTCTAGAAAAAAATTCACACTGAGTTATTTTAGGAAGAAAATTATTCGAGGGTAAAATAATTTTGAAGATAGTGTTTAAGCTTTTTAGGGGAATAATTGTTCAAACGTAGATAATTACTCTAAAGATAACAAAATTATTTTTGAGTTGAAAGGATCACCATTTATTTAAATTGCATGACACTGAGCTTGACTCTCCTTTGCTATTTACACACTGATTCTCATTATTACGTTACCTGGTTTTGTCTTTTTTGTTTTCCCATTTTTCCTTATGGCCCTCGCAGGTCAAAATTGTACGTCTAGACTCGTGAAACGAAGACGATTTATTAGGGGCTTGTTTTACTAAGGTGCTGTTTGGTCATAAAAATTATTCCCATTTTTCCGAATTTTTTTTTTTTTACTTTTTTTTTTTTGGGCGTTTGGCCATAAATATTCCGAATACAACTTGAAGTTGTATTTCGAAATACCAAAAACTCAAAAAATTTATTTTTTAAAATTTTTTCACTTTTTACAACGACATTTCACCAAAAACTACAATTTCAAAAATTATGGCCAAACACAACTCCAACTTCAAAAATTCCAAAAAAAAGTGAATTTATTTTTGATATTTATGATCAAACGACACCTAAATTATGTTTTGAGAATTTAAATTTTATTATTAGCACTTTATGTAGTTACTTAATAATAATGATAACATTGAAAGAAATAATTAATCTCTTTTGGTTTGCTAAAATGAATCAGTAAAAAACAATTCTAATACAAGGAGCAAGTAAAAAAAAAAAGGAGAGTGGCTAAGTAAGAGCCCATTTGGATTGGCTTATAAGTTGCTTGAAAACAAGATATAATGTTCATTTTTATATATGAGTGTTTGGTTGAATTAGAACAAGAATCATTTTATCAAAATAAGCCTCAAAAAAATAATTAGTACTTGATTTGGCATTTATCTAAAGCGAGCCTTTATAAAGTGAAAATGAGGCTTATAGCGAAAAAAAAATAAGTTGGCCTATCTCAATTTTTTTTTTTTGACTTATAAGATACTTTTTTTAAGTCCATCAAAACCGGCTCTAAGTGAGTTTTTAAAGTAAAAGATCGTTGCCATGAAAGGAGCATGAAAGTCTTATACTATCGAAAGAAGGAAAAGTGAAAATATTACTACTATTGTCTTTTGTACGGAAAAAAAAGAAAAATGAAAAAGTGAATTATCATGATTAAAAAAGATGGCTTTAACGACAACGCTCCAATGCTGTTTTAAAAAGTTGGGTGGAAGATGGGTCCCACATGGCAAGAGAAAGAATAGCATATTACTCACTCATTTGCATATTTTTTGGGAAAATATTAACTTTTAGGCAAAAGTAACTAATTTGACTAAGCTATTTCTAATTAAATAGGTATTAAAATTTGATCACTTAATAATTAATAAGAGTAAATCTGAAAATATAAAATTTATTAATTTTTATTTGAAAGTGAGCACTCTTTTTGAACAAAAAAATAAAGGTTAAGTGATCTCTTTTTGAAAAGGAGGTAGTATGAAACAGGAAAATTTTTACTATGTGCTTCGCACAACTGACATTAGTTGTGTGAGGTTCTATTTTATGAGACAAAAAAGTGAACTCACATCTTACACTTTTGGGTTCATAAATTTTAGGTTTACTTTTGGGTTCACAAATTTTAGGTTTAATTTTTTATCTCACAAAAAGAAGCCTCGCATAACTAATGTCAATTATGTGAGGCATATATTAAACGATTAAGGTCAGTTGTGTGAGGCACGTAGTAAAACTTTTCATTTGGGCTACTTTTGGGGTGAAAAAACAATAGTTCTTTTCTTTTCACCTTGTTAAAAACCACCTAAGTACTATTCCAATGGAGAAAATCGGATTCAATCAATTGAAATCCTCCCCCATCAGCTTTAGCTAAATATTTGTATTTTTAAAGCTTTCATCTATCTAGAACATGAAAGTCTTCTTATGAAAGAATATATAATATGAAAAAGAAAAAGTGAATTTGTAATGCATTAAATTAAAGCTGTCGCTTTAACCAATACTTAAGATTGCTCCATCGATTTTCAGTGGAAGAGGGACCCCAGAAATTTCACTAACTGGTCATAAGAAAGAATATCTTTTTTTGATGAAGATAAGAAAGAATATCAAAACCATAGAAAAATTGCTTATGAAGGCTTTAGATCAAAACCCAACTAGGTCAGTCAACAAAAGGTTACTTAGTAGGAAAGAGTTGCCTTAGGGACCCCCCGCCCCAACCCCTCCCCCGGTTCCACCTCAATTTATGGACTCTGAATTTAAATAGTTCAGATCTCAATTCGTTATAATTTTTTTGTAACTATTTACTAGATCTAGTTCAAATTATTAAGATATTTTTTCCCAAACATATGTTGTACATTTAAAGATTTTTATAAAATTAATATTTAGTCTCCATTTTATCTATTATTAAGCATAATCACTACCTCTGATCACCACCAAAAACTATCTCATGGCACATTATTAAGACCAATAACCACCTTATAAATATCATTTCTAACCATCATCATCAGACCAATAACCACCTTATAAATATCATTTCTAACCATCATCATCACAAGCTACAACAACTAATAGTAACTCTTGTGTATAAACAAATAACTTTTTAATATCTTACACTTTTGGGTCCACAAATTTTAGGTTTACTTTTTATCTCACAAAATGAAGCCTCACATAATTAATGTCAGTTGTGTAATACACACATTAAACAACTAAAGTCAGTTGTGTGAGGTACACAGTAAAACTTTTCAGTTGAACTATCTTTGGGTGAAAACCAAAGTTCTTTTCTTTTCACCTTAATAAAAAGGTCACCTGTCAAATTAGGTGCACTTTATTGTCACATAAGGGTGGGAAGAAAAAATGTAGTAAATAAACATAAGGCAACTTAACGATGAAGAATCAATGTGTAAATAGCAACAAGAGTCCTCAATGTCATGCATGTAAATGAATGGCCCCAACTTCTGGTCCTTTCACAAGTGGAACATTGGAGTAATGGCACAATTATCTCTGTATGATTTATAGATCACGGACTCAAATCGTAAAATCAATAACTAATGTTTGTGTCAAGATAAAATTGAACCTATATAAATACGGAATACTTCGTGCTTCTAATAATTCTTTTTCCCGATCCTTTCATAGTTTTCTTATTGCTTCTTGGTTTGGATTTCCAAAAAACTCTACACATTTTCAGAAAAAGAGTGCTGCCCATTTCCAGACTTGACATATACATTTCACTTAAAGTAGTAGACTTCTCAGTCAACAGAGATAAATGCAAGAAGTAATGCCTTGTGCCAGCTTGTTACGATTAATTGACACTAGTAGAAAAGGATTAATGCTTCCGATTCAAAAAGAGTGTCCGTTTAATTATTTGCACATTCTTTAATTAAAAATAGGTAATTTGACTAAATTATCCATAATTAATAGGTATTGAGATTTAGTCACTTAACACTTAATAAGGACAAATTTTAAAAAATAAAATTAATTCTTTCTTAATTTAGTACGTAAACACTCTTTTTAATAAAAAAATAAAAGCTAAGTGGATACTATTTTTAAACGGAAAAGAATAACTCATTAATCTTTTCAAACCGAAAGGAATAACTTTGAAAAGAGAACTGATTAATCTTTTCAAACCGAAAAGGATAACTATGAAAAGAGAACTCATTAGTCTTTTCAAACCGAAGAGAATAATTATGAAAAGAGAACTCATTAATCTTTTCAAACCGAAAAGAATAACTTTGAAAAGAGAACTCATTAAATAGTCTTTCAAAAAGGAAACGCGCGCATTCGTCAACTCATAAAATAATCTTTGGAAATGACTACATTACTGTTCAAAACGAGGTGAGCTTTGACCAATACTTAAAAATATTAAAATGTCCTAATTCATTTAACTTCGAAGAATAGTTAAATTAACTCCCATAAAAGGAAAAAATAACTGCTATTTTGAGACAGAGGGAGTAACAATTAATGCATTGAGAGAAAAATAAATTTTTTTCGCACGCTTCGTCCCATTTTTACTTGTCACTATACTAAAAATTATTCACTTTTAATTACTTGTTCAGTTTGAAAACAAAGAGATAATTTACTAGTTTATACATATTTCACGTACCCTTAAAGTTAAGTATTATAATTATTTTCAATTCATTCCTACTATATAATAATTAGAAGTGATATAATAAAATTACTATTGATTTATATCTTGCTTCTTAAGGGATGTGCTAATCAAACATGAACAAGTCTATATAGACGCGAAAACGACCGGTCCTTAATGTAATGTGTTCATTTTAGTCCTTCATATTTACACGTAATTGAAAAAGTCCTTAATGTATGAAAAAAGTGATCATTTTAGTCCTAAACCTTTAAAGTTACAGTTCAAGTCAAAAAATCTGTTAAATTTAACCAGCAACTTACGTGAGGGAAGCAAAAACCACCATGTTACTCCCGCCGCCACCGTGTACTCGCGCTTGAACAATGGAGTATACATTTTTCTTGCTTTCCTAATAACTCAGTTTTCGTTCTTGCATCAAGAGACACAATTGAGTTATGATTTGAAAGGCAAAAACATACTTTAATTATTGGTACAAGAATTTCCATTAAAGGTAGCAAAAGTTGATATTTCTTCACATCATATAAGATTTGGTTATGGCTCAAAGGTTTCACTCCCGTTTTTTATGTTTTTATACAACTCACTTGAGTTGTTGGTTTAGTTTAACATATTCTTTTACTTGCGCCGTTACTTTTAAGGTTTGGATTAAACTAATCACTCTTTTCATACATTAAGGTCTATTTCGGTTACGTGTTATATATGAAGGACTAAAATAAATACTTTTTTAATACATTAAGGACTGTTTCGATTACGTGGTATATATGGAGGATAAAAATGATTTTTGCTATACATTAAGGACTATTTCTGTTAAGTTATATATATGTAGGACTAAAATAGTCCCAACTCCATACATTAATGGACGGAGGGAGTATTAGACCTACAGTCAACACCAAATTTTCCTATATAAGGAGCATCCACAAGTCACTCTTCCCCCATCAAAACAAAAACAAATCTAAGAGAGAAAGAGAGAGAGAGAGAGATAAAAATTTATAAAAAATTGTTGTAAACACAAAATGAGCAGTGGAATAGTCGCAACATTAGGTGTAACAACATTAGGTGTTGTTGCAGCTGGTGTGGCTTTTGCTGCATGGGGCATTTCGAAGTTAGTGGGTTCATCATGTGAAACTGAAGAATATAACAAGAAGAAGATGAAAAAGCCAGGGGCAGATGGTTACATGTATAGGGACGAATTTGAAACAAGTCCTAAAACCTATTTTCGTGATCTTCGTGGCAAGAAATGAAATCGATCCCATTTCGATTTCTGCTCGATCGTATTACAAATATTCCAGTTTAGTTTCTCGTATTTTTTAATTCCCTGCATGCTGCTTTAATATCGAACTATGGTTGTTATCCCTTTTCTTATATATATAAGTTGTGTACTGGTGTCTTAAAATGTCTTTGTTATTTGTATTAGTAAAAAATATGTCGATCTTTTTGTTTCAATGGCGGCAATTTCAAGTCCTGTGTAATTTATAGTACACCAAATGAGTACCTTGACGCAATATTTATGTGGATCCAGATAAAATGAGAAAAAGCATGTTTGACTCTCCCTTTTATTCATAACTGATAATTAAGTAGGGAGTTTCAGCTTATATGATCAAAGATAAAATGACGAAAGGTAAATATGCCCCTCGAAGTAATAGTGAAAGCCGTGTAGGGACATATTTGGACAACCATTTGAAGTACTCAGGGCCTTTACGAGCCGATAAGTTAACGATTGACAAATATAAGACAAATCACAGACGTTAAGGGTATATTTGGCACTTCTCCGTTATTTTAATTTGATTCTATGCGCAGCTTTATGCTTCCAGTGATTGTATGCACAGTGTTTGATTTTTGTAAGAATTAGGCATCTCATAAGGTGAATCGAGAAAGAAGTTGAGCCTAGTGATTTTGCTACGGGAGCATGTATAGCCTTTGTTTCTCCAATTTAGTCCTATGATGTAGCATATAAAAGAGTTGCGCATAAGCTTAGGTATGGCTTTTCAAGTTGGATGAGATTATTAGACATTACTAAGATGCCTTCAAATGTGGAGTTTGATGATTAAATTAGTGAATCATTGCACATATATTTTCCAAGGAGGGAAGATAATTGTTAATTTGGACAAAAGAAATCCAAGGGATAATTCAGAGAAAACTACTTTAAGGAAAAAAATAATTGGGATAAGATTGGTAAATTTTAAAATGCGTCTCACACAACTAACATTAGTTGTGTGAGATTTTTTTTTTTGTGAGACAAAAAAGTGGGACTCAAAATTTGTGGACCCAAAAGTGTAAAATGTGGGTCCACTTCCTTATTAGTTGCGTAAGGCTTTTTTTTGTGAGACAAAATTTGTGGACCCAAAAGTGTAAAATGTGGATCCACTTCCTTAAAGGTTGTGTGAAGCTCTTTTTTGTCTGTAGACCTAAAAGTGTAAAATGTGGGTCCACTTCCTTATATCACAAAAAACGGCGAATTGCCCTTCTTTTGGGGTGGTCTTTAAATTTTGCCCCTCATATTTAAAATTTTTAAATTTTCTTTTAAAAAACCCATGTTTCGTGTTCGAACCCCCACTCGATTAAAATTTTAAAAAAAAAAGTTCGCAAGGCGGAAGTTTAAATTTCGCTATGCCTACTTTGGATTACATTTGTTAAGGAATTACAAGTTATCACAGGACCAGACATACTTATGCCTTAATGAGACTTGCATAAGTATGCGGATCCGACTTATAATTCTCTAATTCCTTCACAGTTTACGCTCTTATGGGCAAACTTTTAGTTAAGCCTTACTAAAAGTCTTTTCCTAGTTATGCCTTATGACTTTTTAGTTAGCGTAACTAAGTATGTCCCTAAGCATAACTTTCCTTAAGACTAGACTTTTGCTTATAAGGCAAATCTTTAGTTATGCTAGGAAAAGTTCACGCTTATGGCATCTGTTAGTTATCCTATAGGCATCTTTTAATTGTTCTTAACTTAAAAGTACGTACTAAGACATAGCAGGAAAAGACGCAGTTAAGCTATAAAGTTTGCCCATAAGTATGCCAGCACTAAAACATTAGAATTACAAAGTTATGCCACACCGCATACTTATGCGAAGTCTACCCATAAGGCATGGTATGCGGGTCGTATAACTTTGGTAATTTCCTAACAAGTGTATCGGTCAACATATCGCGACCCAAACCTTGCTTTGTAATTTTTTTTTTTAGTTTATGCCAGCGGGGTTCGAACCCGAACCTCGTGATTTACTGCGTGAACGCTCGGGATTGCATGTGAATGGCAAAAAATTAAAGACCAAAGAATATGAGGGGCATAATTTAAAGACCAGCAAATATGAGGGGCATAATTTAAAGACCACCCCAAAAGAAGGGCAATCCACGCAAAAAAATGAAGAAACAGTGTGGAGGGAGTAGTAAGTGACATGGTTCGGGGACCTACAGTCAATACCAAATTTTCCAAAGAGTGTGGAGGGAGTCAAAATTTTCCTATATTTTCATCTTATACAAAGTGTTGAAAAAGGGAATTGGGAAATCTAACTTATTAATACTAAGGGTATAATGGGAATAAAATAGTAAATTATCTCTTGGGTTCTAAACTGAACAAGTAAAATGAATAACTATTTTTAATATACAGGACAAGTAAAAATAGATGTAGGGAGTAGTTAATTAGAGATTAACTCGATAGGGTCTTGGAAATTAAAAGTGCCTATTAGCGTATGAATATATTGCCAGATGAGTAATGCTTGCACGCTTAGTGATGTTATGAACCCGACCATAGGCCCAGCATTAGAGAATGACGTAAATGGGCTGGCAGATCAACATGAAGAAGTTGGGCCTGAAAAGCAGCCACGGAGGAGCAAGAGGCAGAAACAACCTAATAAGCTTTTGGAGGATTTTATATGGCAACGTGGATGTGGCACAGGTGTCAATAGTTGATAGGGTTGAAGGGGAATATTATGGTTATATTAAGCAGTGATGAAATTGCAGAAAACCACAAGTTATCTCTCGCCTCGTCCTATCTCGACGGTGATGCTTTGACGTGGTACCGATGGCTTTTCCAGAACAAGCAGTTGGCAGATTGGAAACATTTTGTTGCGAAAGTATTGATTCGCTTCCGTAAACAACATCTTGAATCGCCAGAAGATTGCTTGGCAAATCTTCGGCAGGTAACCACCGTGATTGAGTACCCAAGTCGTGTTGAGGTTGTTTCGTCGGGCTTCGATGTGCTTTTGCCATGCCTTGCACATGTTCATCCACAGCGGATTCATATATAGCCAACTCACATTTGCTTCAAAACTATGATGAACAATCTCAATCCAAAAGAAAAATCGATGCGCTCAAGGTGTTCGACGAAAGGTTAACTGGTTGCTGCCCCACGGTATTTGCCGAGGTACAATCAGATACTCCAATCGAAATGCTTGATAATGATGAATGTCCCCAACGAGAGATGTCAAATAGGTATGTTACGGCAACTTCTCTGGATCTTTGTTCTAGTAAACAGAAAATTGAATTTGAGCCCTTTGAAGACACGTATCTTGGTGAGTTTTTCTTGGAGCCCAAGACTACTGAGTATCTATATCTTGATAAAAAAATCTGGAGATTGAGGATAGCATTCCACCAATTAACATACCTTCAGATGAAATGATGGTTGTTGTGGAGCATGGAAAACCTACTGGGGAATTCAATGCTCACAATATTTTGTGTCAATTTCCATTTGGTTCTGGTGCGAATCTCTTATTTGTCACTGTTCATAGAACTGCAATGAATATTTGTGTATGGGATTTAGGAATATGTTTCAAGTTCAAGGCTCTCGTAGGTTATATAATGAACATGGAGTATACAATGAACATGGAGTCACAACTATTGTTGGGATCTACTGGGACATTTTGCTTAATTGCATATGCTAACTATATGACTCAAGTGTGGGATCCTGGATGGAAAGGGTGTATGCGTTCTTCCATTTTGCTGTCTGCTTTTGAATTGGCAGTTGCTATTTTTTTAGATTATAATTACTGTTATACTCACTTGGAAACAAATATTCAGACTAAGGTATGGAAGAAGACTTTTAGAAGACTGTTTGTATTCCCTTCTCAAAGCATGAGTTTGGCACTTAATGCGTTATCGGAGTGCAGAAGAAAGACACATCCTGCAATAAGACTTGATCGCTTTGTGCAATCGTTGTGGTCATTAACTGATTTTCTTGCTTGTCTCACTGAACGCGTTTCCTCGCCTCCGGTGCATATTAATTATTGGACTTGCTATTTTACGAGGCCATCAACTGATTTCCTTGCTGATGCATTAGCTATTACTCCGCGTTCAGATGTTGTTCTAGATGCCGCTAAAACAAAAAGTCACGGAGAAGGAATTATACGTGTCCTTCAAGGTGTCATAGCGGGGGAAACTAGAAAAAAATATTTGAGAGCTCGCGTTACTGTTGAAATGATTGTAGTCTTTGACCCCCGAGGTGGTGATTTTGATCTACTGATTCTTGAAGACAGAGATGGTGTTCTTGAGGCATTCTTGAAAGCCATAACTAATTTGTTTATATACAATGCGCTTCTCTATGTTGGCAACTTCGATCGTCTTTATTTGAAAGCAACTCTTCATGATATTACCAAGTCAAAATATGGCTCGTCACTTTTTGGTTTTTATTTCCTTATTGAGTCAGATTCTGCAGATAGCATTAGAGTTAATGGTGTTCTGGGTGAGATGTGGCAAAAAACGAAAGGGAATAGCAATATTGACTCCATGGCTTGCTTGAGAATGTTTGCGACTCTGGAGCTTCATCATGAAGTTAATGGCGTAGTTGAGTCTATGGCGGATATGGCGGAGCGTTTCAGCACTTTGAGTAGGACACTAAACAGGCAACTAATCACAGTGGACTTAAGAATTGAAATACTGGAGAAAAATAGATGCCAAGGAATTTGTGCCTTTAGATCAAAGAGTTATTATGGCCCACATGATACATCTATGTATTTTACCAATGTTGGTTTCACCAATGATACATCTGCATTGATTGAGTTGCAAGCTAAAAGGGATTCTAAACAGTCCGCACATAATAATGAGAAGTCTAAGGGTTGTGCTATTATTGTGATGAGAAATATGTGGCTAATCATCGGTGCAAAAATCTGCCCCAAATCCTTCTACTCGAAGATGAGTCGGATCCTTCAATTTCTACATTGGAGGATGCCACCGTGGAGGATTTGTTAGTAGAGAAGCTTCAATGTATGGAATTGCAGGCCCAATCCACAATTTCATACCACGCCTTGGCTGGAGGTCACTCTCCTACTATTTTACGTTTCAAAGGGCATGTGCGGGGGTCCCCGATCACCGTTTTGGTGGATGGGGGAAGTACACATAATTTCATTCAAACTCGAGTTGCTAAGTTCTTGAATCTCACAATAACACCTACAACTAATTTTGCTATAGTAGTGGGAAATGGTCAGCGTCTCCGTTGTGAAGGGGTAATTCGGGATGTTCGATTCTCAGTACAGGGGACTGATCTCACTATGGACTTATATGTATTGGCCTTTCATGGGGCGGATGTTGTTCTTGGAGGGGCTTGGCTGGCCACTCTAGGACCTGTTCTTACTGATCATTCCAAACGCCATATGGAATTTTATTTGGACAGCAAGAAGGTGCAATGGGTGGGTGACCCACCGGACGATCTACAACCTGCTCAACTGAAAACATTACGCCGTT
>NC_081349.1:28183485-28188668 GCF_029784015.1 Lycium ferocissimum | reverse complement strand
CCGTCAATTAAAAAAGAATCCCCCGTTATCGCGACTAAAAACGAAATTAGACCACAAAAAAGGGTGTTTTAGAAATATTAGGCCTAAAAGTGCTAAACGACCAAACGGGTCGTTACATGGGGATACCAATTAAACAATCGCTCGTCCTCGAGCGACACGAGAATGAACGGCGATGGTAACTAAAGAATCTTTAATAGACAATGCGGGAAACCTGCACGAATGCATCATAACATTTCTCTCTCTTACTAGCCGAACTCCTCTAACTTAGATAAAAGACCTAATTTTCATATTTCTAAATTCAAATTTTCCCCATCTCGGTTTTCAAATATAAGCCATGCTTGCTTTTGTCGAAATGTTCTAATCCTATATAACCAAACCTATGAACGTTATCGATAGGCCCCACAATTTTCCTTAGAACCACACCAACCTTAGAATAAGACGCAAACCTCGCCCACTGCGAAATTTGGTAAAGTATTCCCCGATTTTACTAACCCTTCTTTCACCATTCTTAAATTTTCTTCGTACCCACGACTTCTTAGGAATACATGAAGACCAACTCGAAACCACAACATACTCTTGCCGGGAAAGACTCCTGCTGCTTTAGCGGAGCAACGCCCAAGCGATCCCAACAAATCCGATCCACTCATGGCCCGGCCTTGCTAATTCTAAGTCTTACTTACACCTCCAAATGCGCATCTGAAGCATACCACCGAATACCCGCAGCCAAGTTCGTAGGACACCATCCGATCACCCTATAACCTCTTGCGACCATAGTACCTTAAATCACTACCAAGTACTAACGTAACCCATTAATTTAATCATCTTTAACTCGACGGAATCCACAAACCCATTTTTCATGGATAAACCCCAATTTCTGCTTTAGAAATTAGGATTAAAGTTTAAACTAAGGAATTGAATCAAGGGGAAATACTTATATTATGGTTTAGACCTACTTCCGTTAGAAGGAACTTGGAGAACGCCTTTGAATTCTCCTAAGTCCAAGCTTTCAATATTATGAGAACCCAAAAGCAACATTAATAACAAAATGCCCAGCTGTTCTGCCTCGTTTCTCGTGCCAACTGATCCCAAAACTCGCTTTTGATGCTTCCAACGGATACCTTGTGAAATTTCACTCAAGTTAGGCTTTTGAATCACTCAATTTGACCTTATAATGAATGAGATATGGTGGTTTCAAGTTTTAAAAAGAATGCAGATTTTTAACACACATTTCAATAGCAATTTTCGCAACTTTTAATAAAATTACACAGAAAAAAAACGTAGCAAAGAATTCCTTAGTAAAATTGTCATATCTCACTCATACGATGGCGAAACGCGAGGAGACTTGTTGCTTTCTGACTCCGAAATTATGATACGGATCTAACGAGTCAATCGAAACACAAAACAAAGGTTGTTTGCTCATTATGGTACCCTTTTGCTCAAAACGACGTCGGAACAAAAAAACAAACATGAAAAACTGTTATTGGGTCGTTACAAGAACAATATGGGTTATCAGGGCAATCCTTCAAGGAACAACTGTTATCGTTGTGGTTTGAAAGGTCACCGAAAAAATGAATACGGCGGCTCGAACATTTTGCAGGTGCTTTATCAAAATTCCTTCAAAAGAAAGGCAAATAGAGGTGGTGCCTCTTAGCTTAATGGGTGGAGTCACACATGACTTTAAAATGACGATGATAGGCGAGGGCCTTCGAAAATATTATGATAATGTTGGAGCTAATTTGGCTTTGAAAGATGATGATTTTGATGGGCTTGATGATATTACTCATTTGGAAGTTGAAGACTTCTTTGGAGATCAAAATTGAGATTTGATCGTTTCACTGGGGAATGTGTTATGTTGTTATTTTTATTTATGTGTTTTAAGTTGTCCTTATGTCGTTTTATTTTCGAGAAGTACTTAAGTTCGCTATGTTGTTTTATTTTCAAGGATTAGTAATTAAGTTTTATATTGTTAGTTTCCGTATTTCTTACGATGTATTTTTATTTTTATGAAGATAAATAAAATTCCCCAGTCTTCAATTGGATCCAAGATGAGTAATGGAGATATGTGACTTTTGGATAGTGCTACAACTCACACTATATTAAGAAAAAAGAAATATTTCTCTCATTTGGTTATGAAAAAGGCTTGTGTTAATACAATATCTGGTAGTACAAAATTAATTGAGGGCTCTGGAAAAGTGACTTTATTACTACGTGGAGGAACAATATTGGCCATTAATAATGCACTATATTGCAGCAATGTTGACACCCAATTTTGTCCCTCTTTTATTCCAATTTATTTCCTCAGGCTTCTAAATTTATTGACGAGCTAAACACTTTATTTTTATTATTATTAATTTTCACTATTTCACTATCAACGTTACTAGCATTATCTTATCACAAATTTCAAAAAATGGTTCGTCGTCATGTTATTTTCGAATTTTGTGCCCGTTAAACTAATTATACTTTATCAAGTCTTTATTTTCCACATATTAATTTCATATAGTATATATTGTACTAGTTGTTAAATTAGAAACCTAGGAATAATTGTAAATTGAAAAAAAATGACAATGCTCAGCCAACAAAGGGCCCAAACGAATTCCCGATGGCACAATTTTATTGTTAATACGGCCCACACCCGACCAGCCCAATACAATTCAAATTAAGACCAGCCCATTTGAACAATTTCCCTTTCCCTAACCCCTCTCCTCAGCCGCCTCCTTTTTTTTCTCTCTCATCTTCACCCGCATCATCTTCTTCTCTCTTTCATCCCATCTTCAGAAAAACGACATACCCGGCCGCACGGTTGAGTAATCAAAAACGGGCACTCCATTTTCGTGCAATCCCTCTCGCTTCTCCTTTCTATTTTAAACGAAAACCAAGCTCCTTTCCTCCATTTTTCAGATAGCCATCTCCCCATCTTTAGCCATAGTCAGAATTGTTGTTCCATTTTGGCATAACTTACGTCTTTTTCTTCTGCAACATCAGGCGCACAACGTTGACAACTCTTATTTCTTTTTTTTTATTTATTTTCGGTCAACACAACAATCCAACAAACATTCAATGATCTCTGAAAAATCACGAGGGGGAATTTGATCTTGAACGGCTCTTTCAGCCTTTGGTTTGGAGCCAAAAGTGGCGAATTCAAAAATCGAAACCTAACTTTCTCCTATATATACATCGTTATGTCCTCAGCCGAAAAAGGGAGGGGGGGGGAGGGAGGAATCCTTACTCTCTGTTGTTTTTTTCTTATTATCGGGTTCGATTCATCGAAGAAAAAAAAAAGAGAGATCCTTAGCATTTTTTTAAAACCGGCAGTCTAAACTTTAAGATTGCTAAAAACCATCTCGTTCTGTCTCGGTGAACTTTAGCCGCGACTAAGATATTCGGTTTACCCAACTTTGGTTTCGAAATCGTTCGTCGTATTAGAGAATAGAGTCGAGGCCTCGCGCCCCATTTCACTGTACGCAAAACAGGTCAGAAATCCCCCTTCTCACTCTATTTTAAGTTCTGTTCCATGTAGATTGATGTAGTTAGATTCGCTTAATTTAGTATGATTTGATTCGACGTGGTGATTAGCTATTTTGCGAAATGGTTTCAGTAGTCCTCTAAGTGTTTGGTACTGTTTATGTAAACATTTGTTCTCGCATTTATGTTCAGCAGTTCTTTGTTTCTTGTGTGTTGAGTGCGTTAGCTGTGTTTGTGATCCATGTTTGGTTCGGATGTTTAGTTTACTGTTGTAATTTAGCTCAGTCGTTATAGTTGTTGTTTCAGATTAATGTTTAAATTAAGTATCTACTCAGTCATCAGTATGAGTATGGTTGGGTTGTGACTCCATTACTGCTTAGTTATGTGGCCGGTAAAATAATTAGGCTCACGGGTTTATTCGCGACGTAGTCTTGGTCTAATATTATTTAGCGATACATATGATTAGGTCTGATTCGGGTCTCGTCATGTATTTGTCTGTCTTGAAGTATGATTCATGTTGCGCAATCCTGAACCTGTTCATATAGGTAGGCTTATCTATTCTGTGGTGTCGTTAAGTAGTAGAAATGCTAGCATAGCTCACTTTAGTTTAGTTATATGTTTTTTTTTATTTGGCCTGTGTTCTGCTTATCTGTTGATTAACGGTGGTTAGTATGACCTGATCCGCTTAGGTGCTCACATGTTTAATTTTGTTCATCTAGAAGAGTGATAACATATACTTCTTTGATTTAGTAAAGGTATACACAACTATTTATAAGTCAATAGGGGCCAAATACAGTAGACATGATATACATGATATACGTACAGCCTGATATGCTTGACAGACCTTTGTGTTATGGTCCTTAGCTTCCAGTTCTGTTTGAGTTTATTAGATATTTAGGTGTTTGTGTGTTTTCATTCTCTTCCAGTCTCTTCTTTCTTTTCCCTGTTTATTTCGTCTGCATCGGATTAGTTGGCAGTAGTTGGCTATGTAGTTACTTGGTAACATTTTCACCCAGTTTCAAAGATGTTATGTAACGACCCGTTTTGTCGTTTAGCACTTTTAGGCCTAATATTCCTAAAACACCCTTTTCGTGGTCTAATCTTGTTGTCTATAGTCTGCAATAACGGGTGATTCGGTTATTTGATTGACAAGTGAATGTTAGACCTCGCATTTTTATACGTCGAGTTATTCGCCGAAAGAATCAACGTGAGATAGAAACTTGGATTTTAATTTCTAAACTAGAACTAATCGGTTACAAATTTCACTTAGTACAAGAATGTTGTTGGAAATTAGGAACCCTACACTTAATTGTGAGTTAAGTAAAAATTTGTGACAATAATGATCCAACAAGAGCATCAAACGTCCAAGGTAAAGGATGACTCTAAAGTCATCTAAAAATGAGCAAATGGAAGACATACAAGTGTGAAATTAAATGTTGATTCATCCACTACATTTTCAACATATTGTGGACAATTAAATTGGAAGAAACATACATGTTACATTCGGCCATAGGGCTGAAAATTTTGAGGAGAAAAAGTTGAAGCATACAATCGAATATTTGAGCATCATTTACTTTGAAAGTATATACATTGTTAGGATATTACATAACATGGTGGAGTGTGATCATTTCACATTAAATATTGCTATCCATCTTGGCATGATTACAATAGACAAAGGTGGTGCATGAATCATTCAACACACATAAGATTGTCTTGTAAAC
>NC_081349.1:28029110-28183385 GCF_029784015.1 Lycium ferocissimum | reverse complement strand
CCAATGGTAAATGGTGATGTGACTACCTTGAGATGAATTGTAATTCGACTTTTATGCTACTGAACTGTTGCGTGTTTATGCAGCCATTCGGGAGGATGAATGGTCACCGAGATCTCATATTCCTGTGCTTATGCCTAGCCATTCGGGAGGATGAATGGTCACCGAGGATCTCATATTACGGTGTGCTTATGCCTAGCCATTCGGGAGGATGAATGGTCACCGAGGTTCTCATATTCGGCTGGGCTCAGCCATTCGGGAGGATGAATGGTCACCGAGGGTCTATATTCCGGTGTGTGCTTATGCCTAGCCATTCGGGAGGATGAGTGGTCACCGAGGATCTCATATTCCGGTGTGCTTACGCCTAGCCATTCGGGAGGATGAGTGGTCACCGAGGGTCTCATATTCGCTGTGCTTATGCCAGCCATTCGGGAGGATGAGTGGTCACCGAGGATCTCATATTCCGGTGTGCTTACGCCTAGCCATTCGGGATGATGAGTGGTCACCGAGGATTTCATATTCGGTGTGTTTATGCCTAGCCATTCGGGAGGATGGTGGTCACCGAGGATTTTATAATCCGGTGTGGTGCTTGTATTTGTGACAAAGGAACCCTATGGTGATCCCCCGATGTGACTTATTCTTGAGCTCCGTATTGGCATGTGTGACATTCTTATTCTCTTATGGAATTGTTGATGACTATCTTAATTGATCAATTTGAAAGGCATATTTGAAAGTTGTAACTTGACAAAAGACTTTATAATCGGTTTTGATAATTCTTATTAAGATACACATCGAATACTTGTTTTATATTGAGTAATGGTTTTGTAAACTTGTTTAACAAATGATATTAAGAATCAAAAAGTGGAATACAATTGTTTTTATGTCATCTTCTCGAATCGATTTCTTTATGTATTATTATATTTTATTTTTATAATATTTGTTGTCCCGAGACACCACCGAGTACCCAAAAGATGTACCATCGTTGTTTTTTGATGGTATGTTAGGTATCATCGAGGAGCAGTGTTCGTGATACGCCTACGACTTAAGAGAACTTCTTTGCTTCGAGACTATTCGGTGAGCCCACATGATTGTTCGTGGGGCACCATTCTATCTTTACTCTTCGCCTTTTAGTTTAGTTGCGTCCCGATGATTTAGACATTCATCATTATCTTAAGCTCCATAGCATACGTTCAGGTAGTTGTTGAGTTATTGATTAACTCTCGGGCACGTTATTACGTTTGACTAAGTATTTGGTGAATAAAGACTTCCGCTAATTTAATTTATATATTCATGATTTGTTACATTTACTTTATAAACTGTTGAGGTTTAATGTTGAACCGGTGGGTTCAAGTGTTATTATTGTATCGTTTAGGTTCTTCCGATGTTTTTCACACGTCGGATGCCGGTCACGTCTAGGTGGGTTTTGGGGCGTGACACTACGGGATAAGGCGTATCTTGGGCGTAGGCGTGCACATGAAATAGTCTTCGGCAATTAGGGAGTGGCTCTTTCAAGACGTTGCCGAGATACATGGCGCTCTACAACACTTCAATCATGGTACCGTTGTTGAATGGAAGCTCAAATCGAAGCCCTGGTGTGTTCGGTAATATTTTCGATTTTGTATTTTGGGCCTTCAAACCATGCATTGATGGGTTTGCTCATTGTCGGCCCGTAATATCAATAGATGGAACACATGTGTACGGGAAGTATGACATAAAGTCGCTAATAAGCATTGAATGATGAAACGGAGCTATATTCCCTCTAGCTTTTGCAATTGCGGCTAATGAGAGCATTAGTACGTGGGGTATGTTTTTGGACTACTTAAGGCAACACGTTATTAAGGATCGCATGGAATATGTGTGATATCGTATAGAAATGCGGCATATTGCACAATATGTTCAATTTGCGGGGTGGCAACCACCCTTTGTCTACCATCGTTATTGTTTAAGGCATTTAAAGGCAAACTTCCAAAAGGCATATCGAATCCCAAAGACTTTGCAATTAGATGTGGGTGGTCGCAACGCAGCATCGGGGAGAAGAAGTTTAACCCGCAAATGGACATTATTAGGCGGGCGAACGAGGAAGCCTTCCACCGGTTAAACGCAATCGATAAAGACAAATGGACATTACACAAGGACGAAGGTAGACGATGGGTATGCCGACAACAAACGGCTCCGAGTCATTCAATGGCTTGTTGAAATACGCGCGACTACCGTCACCGCAATGGTGAGAATGACATTTAAAGGTTGTGGAGCGGTTCGGCCGCAGATCAAAAGAGGCCAAAGCACATGCAAAGAAGGTCTAAGATGGATGCCAAAACCGTTAAAACTATTCGAGTACCACAAATATAAGGCTAAAACATGATCGGATGGAGTACAACCTGCCCCGGCAGAGCGCATATTTGAACTCACAACAAGTGTGCACCAAGGTAAAGGAGGTAACGTTCACACAATTTTGTGAGATTCAAGAACGTGCACACGCGGCAAGTGGCAATCATATCAAATGCCATGTTCTCATGCCTTCGAAGTGTTTTATCACAATGGGAAAGAACGCCTCCTCTTACATGGCCGAGGGAGTATACAGATTGAAAATTATGCAAAAACGTATCTTTCGAAGGTTCTATCCATTTGGTAGTGAGAATTATTGGCCACCGGATCCATTTTCAATGGTTGCAAATAAAGCATTTATCCGTAAATTCGTAAAGAATGCATACGCGTATTCATAATGAAATGGATGTTCCACCGGGAGATACACTCGAAAATGCTCATTTTGCAATTATGTTGGTCATGATAAGCGCAAGTGTCCCTTACGGCATAGTGGTCAAACTACATCTCGCGGTGGAAGTACCTCTCGGTGGAGGAAACTTTAGTGGTGGAAGTACCTCTAGTGGTGGTGGCACATCTCGCGGTGGTGGCGGAAGATCAACTCAAGAGCATTAATTGATGTATGTTAAGTATTAAGTTTTTTTCAAGAATGTTGTGGTTGTATTTTTAATATATCATGGGTTTCTTATTAATGAATTAGTGTGTTAAGTATTTTCATCTACTCAAGGTTATGAATGATGCAATTTAATTAAGTTTTTTTTTTTTTTGCATGAACGCTGCCATTTTGACTAACTTTTGATTAATTATTAATGAACAAATTTAAGTATTCGTAAAGAACTTCAAGCTAATGTCACCGATCCTCGAACGAAAATGGCGTTCGAGCACTTTTCAACCTCTAAAACGGTCATCCGAACTTTTGTGTGTCCTTGATGTGTTGATCCTACCTAATTAAACGCACAAAAATAAGTAGGGTTCTATATAAAATATTGAAATTTTGGGGTCCCGAAGCATGATTAATCTATGGTCAAAGTACGTTAAAAAGTGTAACGAAAAAAGGGTTAACCAAAAGAAAAAAAAAAACAAACCACTATAGCGCAAGCAAATTACCGCGCTATAGCGATTAATGCAGCCGTGTCCGTTAACTCTTTAGCGCAGTAATTTCGCGCTAAAGGCATTTTTCGTAACATTTTTTTTTTGTTGGGGTATTTTTGGTCGAAACTCGTTTTTTTTGGGGGCATTTTTGGTTCTAGGACCTCAAAAGTAGAGTAGCTGAAAAATATTTTTATGTTGATCCTAATTTTATAAATAAGCAGTCAAGGATAGAAGTGATGATACTAATCAACACTTTTTATGAGAAATAGCTTAAATGCCCTTAAATCTATTTACCAAAAAATATAAATTTAAGGTATCTTTACATCGAAAAGGACAATAGAGGAAATGTAATGGGGAGACCGGGGTTTTGTTCTGGAAGGGTATTTCGGGGACTTCAAAACAAATTAGGAATATAATAATATAAATCTTGTTTAAACTAAAAGCGCTTATAAGTAGAAAATTCACAAGTTATGAGTGACCAACTTATACCTTTGACTGATTTTGGCTTATAACTCTTTTAGTGTTTATTAAGTGCATAGATAAGCCTTTTGTTCGAAGTTTATTGGACATGAATAACTCTTTTTGGGTTCGTTTCATAATGTTACTCCATTTATGGAATTTGGTCTAGCTATATTACAAGCTTCTGTTTTTACGATCTTAATCTAATTATACCCAAAAAACCCAATCAACTTACAAATTTACCTTAAGACTTCTAAGCTTTTCATTTTCGAAATTTCAATTATGAGATACAGCGATAAGACTATGACCATCTAGTGGAGGGACACACCTGATACCAGGCAATCTGATTTTGTGAGCATTTCTTGAAACTAGCAAAGCTAACTTCATCAGCATCTGAAATATATTTTTTCCTTCTAAGTAACTACTTCCAAATGCTGTCCTTGAAATGATCTCTGATGTTAATAGCCTAAACTCTTCAAACACTTCAAATTCTTTATTTTCATAAATCTTCCACCTTTCCAGCATTTTCTCACAACTCATAATCATCACTGGAATCATACTCTGCATTCACAAACATTATTTTAAAAAAGTAGCACTTGGAGAAACAGATAACAAAAGGCATAATTTTGTTTCAAAAATTGCATAAGAATTTTACTTTTAGACTTTCTCCCTGAAAAACATGGTTGGCTAGTTTTCGCATTTTTGCCCATTTTTCGCCTTTAGATGACGAAACGCCGTCTCCTAAAAGCTTCTTGGAAAAGCCTTCAAGATCTATTTTGGGAAAATTGTTGTTTCTATTGCTCAGTATTTCTTTGAGAAGTTCTGGTTCAGTCACTACTAGTTCAGGTTACACTCCATACAAGTAGAGAAAATTTGCCCCTATAATGCGACAAGAGAAACAAAGAAAATATGACTTAGCCTTTTCTTATTCCAATTCTTTACACCATATAAGGAAACAAAAGGATTTAAGATATATACACTAACAGTGTAAAGATTTTCTTATGCTATTGGCGTGCTTAACCTGTGATGGTAGGTTACGTATCGTTTTTTTCAGGTTACAATTAATGCTTATCAAAAGATTTACTTGTAATTACCTTATAAATGATTGAGTGTGTAAATATCTTTTATACCATCATCGCATAGAACTTAAACTTGAAACAAAAACGTAATGAGAGAAGAAATAGTCTGAGAATCTTTTAGTTTACCGTATAACTTCGTCCAAGAAATTATATGAGGGAGAATTCTTGGAAATATCTATAGTGTTTCCATGTAGGACCTTGTATACCTTGAGATTTCATCAGAAATTGTACATGAACTGGAGTCCACCATAGCTTCTTAAAGATCCTAACAAGGATCACTGACAAAGAAATGAAAAGAAAACTTGCAACAACGCTGATCATCATCATATGATCGAAGGATGTTCGCGGTTTTTTGAATCCAAATATTGGATGGACATCATGAGTGATGTTGGTTTTCTAATGTACTTGACTAAGGTTGATCATATTAGCTCGAATTAGAGGACAAATAAATTCAGATACTGGTTTTGGCTTCATCAATAGCATTTCAAATTGGCAACAAAAAATTAAGATCACCATTCTTGTTTTGCTCTTGACAAAGATTTGAGATCAATAGACGGTGTGGTCCACGAAAGTTAAAGGTGTCAGCAATGACTACAATGGATTATTTTATGCCAAAACACAGTACAATAATTCCATATTATAAAGAGGAGATTGAAAATGAGAAGTCTCAAGGCAAGTGTGCCGAATCTTTTCCTAGTACATGCACAAGATCATTAAAACTTAAACAGATTTTCAACACGAGTTTATATAATAGTATATATGATTGCATTATGTTCAGTCAATATGACAGGTGTATTCTATGTGTTTTAGAAGATTCCTTGGGCCATATGAAGTATATGTTTGGTTTGGTTCCAACGTTTAAAAGATCGACTTAATTGATTTGGTATCCTTTTAAAGAAAACCGACTCAAATCAATAGTGAACACTCCTAGGTACAAGACAAGGCATTATTTCTAGCATTTAACTTTTATATTCCCTAATTTCATTATTTTTTCTCATACTACCCTCAATCTTAAATAACTACATAAAGTGTTATAAGTAAACAAATTCAGAGTTCCAAAGCATCATTAATAGGGTTAGTTTAGTAAAATACACCTCTAATAAAAGCTTGCTTAAGGGATATGCCAAATTAACATGGCCCAAGTAAAATGAAATGGAGGGTGTACATCAATACTATTACCTAAGATTTTCTTTTACCTTTTATTTACTCCCTTCGGATAAAAAAGAGTGTCCACTTAGCCTTTTTTATTGGGTCAAAAAGAGTATTCACTTATCAAATCAAGAAAGAATTAACCTTATTTTTTCAAAATTTTCCCTATTAAGTGCTATGATCAAATCACAATACTTATTTAATTAGGGACAATTTAGTCAAATTACTTGTTTTTTTTCTTCTAAAAATTAGTATTTTCTTAAGGAGGTGTGCAAATGGCTAAGTGGACACTCCGTTTTATCCGGAGGGAGTACAATATATGAATATAGGTTAATAGGTTATATTGTGTAATAGGTTTTCCAACCCTCTTCTTTGGCTTTTACTACTTAATAGGTTAATAGGTTATATTTAGAGTTATTTGACTATCGGTAAAAGCTAAACTAGATTAGATCCATTTAAGCTTTCTGGATTAGATCAACTCATTTTATCTTTGTTGACTGTGTCGATTACTTTAAGTTAGATATAGATGCAGGTCAGATAAATCTTTTATAAATTTAATTTGATGATATAAAGAGATAAGAACTTATATTATGTAAAAGTAGTGTGTGTGCGCACGCAGTAAGAAAGTTACATGGATCAATAGCGAGTTATAGACATGTTGGACAACACAACTCCAAGATAAAATCTGATGTTGACATCTTTCCTCTTTGTACAATGCGATACTTGTGAGGAAGTTATAAACCTGACACATATAATATATTAGACCCACCAATAACCTCTTTCAGATTGCACTTTAGTTCACTATGTAGAGGCAAATCTAAGTAATCTGAAATTGCAAATGCTTGTCTGATTTTGTAGATTTTAGTACTCCAACCTCCTTGTTAAATTCCTTAAAATCAGTGACTTGCCTTATTGCTCCTACTGTAAGCAAGGTAAAAGGAGGATCAATATATACGTCAATCTATTTAAATAGGCATAAAAACAAATTTAAAGAAAATGAAGAAACAAAGGCCTTGACCATGACACTTTCTAATTATTCGATTTAATTACATAACAACAACTGAGCGTCATGCATGCATATGAGTGGAACCAGAGAATATAATAAACTAATTACACCTAATAATATTCTCAGTATAAAGATAATTAGATATTAAGCAATTATAGGGGGAGAGAAAAAGATCAAGCAATAAGATGAAGAAGTAATAAATATAAATTTGAAGAAAACAAACCACTAAACAAATTTAAACATATAAAAGATACTCCACTGCATAGGGAAATGATGGAAAAATAAAGTTGTTGAAAATCACTTCTCCTATGGCCAAGCCTACAAGTCATAGTAACAATTTGTGAACTATACTAACCCTTGCATGTACTATCGAGTGCGTATTTGCACCAAAACTGCGATCTTTCTCTCAAACTTTATATTTCCCAAAGGAAAATACTCATATCTTTCAATCAACATTTATATTTTTTATAATTATACCAAACATAACAAAATGTGAAATCTAGATGATAGAAACTAAGCAAACACCTCACAAAGGCTTTTCTACATTAAGTTTTAATAAGAAATAAATCGCCAATCGGTCGTCTGTCTTTTTTATGAGGGTGGCATGTAATACTAACTCAAGTCAAAAGAGGTCTAAAACAAAGAGTAGGAAAAGATAAAAAAGAACACACATTTGGACCAACACTTCACGAATGCTTCTCTACATTAACTTTGAATTAAAAATTAACTTGCCGGTCTTTCTTTGTTTTAGAGACAGAGCATATTAAAGGAAATTTCAAGGTTAAATCATTTGGGCTTACGCAATTAAGTAAACGGTGCATTATTCTTTTCTCTCGTAATGATGCGTTGCCTTTTACCGAAGTGGTCAAGCGGAGTGTTTTCTGGAATAATGTCCTTTCCCGCAAAGACTTTTCTTTGTGTTTATGTAATAAGTTAAACAAACAAAAAATGGAAAATATTAGGAAAAAGGAGAAAAAAGATAAATGAGTTTCTTGGCTTTAAAGAGGGGATAACTACATGACATAGCAAACATATAGTGGGTATTGACATTTAATAGCTATAGTTTAACTTAATTACTTCTCATAGCAAACATTTGTGTATTAATGACATTTAGTAACTATATATATATATACACACAAAATAGAATACCCATCAAACTATTCATTTCCAACCCAACCCAACCCTCCCATCTCTCTCCCCCTCTTCTCCTCACTGCTCCGCCGCCGGCCACCACCGACTGCCGGAGCTCTGGCGAAATGCCGTGCCCCTCCACTACCATCACTGCCAGCCCCTTCCCCCTTTCCCTTTCTTCTCCGGCGGTACCCCTTTTTCCTTTCTTCTCCGGTGCCAAAAAGGAAAAAAAAAACTCAAATCTACGCCGGAAAAGAGCCAATACCGATGGATCTGAGCATTGTTGGAAGCAAAAAAGAAAAAAACACTAAGATCTATGCCGGAGAAGAAGAAAAAAACTCAGATCTACGTCGGAAAAAAAAAAGTCCAGATTTTCGCTGTATTCGCCGGAATTTTTTCCGGTCAGATCTGGAAAAAGTCCAGATTTTTGCTTTATTTTGTTGTATATTTACCGTGTATACAATATTTTTCGCTTGTATTTGTTGTATACATACCGAAAAATATGGCGTATTTGTTAATTTTTTGGTGTATCTATGTTGTATACAGTATTTTTTGCCTGTATTTGTTGTATACATACCGGACAATATGGCATATTTGTTAATTTTTTGGTGTATGAATGTTTTATACTGTATTTTTCGCATGTATCTGTTGTATACATACCGGAAAATATGATGTATTTGTGTAATTATTGGTATATATGTATTCAGTTTTTATTCGTTGTATTCATGACAACAATCCAATTTATGAATACAGATAGTTATTTCATGAATACAGTGGAAAAAAAATTATTGTATTCATGAATACAGCTAAAAAAAAAATTGAATACACATGTGGGAGCTAGGCTGATTTGCTACCATTAGCTATGCAGTTTGATTAAACCCCAAATGTTTGCTATTTATGTAAAATGCCCTTTAAAGAGTGCCACGTCAGCGGGCCTATGCCCTACAATTATATATATATATATATATAGATGTTTTGAAAATCTAAGTTTGACTACTAGCACTTTATGTAGTTACTTAATGATAATGATAACATTGGAAGAAAATAATTAATCTCTCTTAATTTACTAAAATGTATCAGTTAAAAAAAAATTCTAATACAAGGAACAAGTACAAAAAAAGGGAGTAGCTAAGTAATTGAGTTTTTAAAGCAAAAGATCGTTGTCATGAAAGGAGCATGAAAGTCTTATACTATACGAAAGAAGGAAAAGTGAATTAAAAAGTGAAAATATTACTACTAGTATTATCTTTTGTAGGGAAGAAAAATAAAAATAAAAAAGTAAACATGATTAAGAGCCTGTTTGGATGGGCTTATTTTAAGCAGCTTATAAGCTAAAAAAAAATAAAATAAGTTGGGGTAGTCAAACTTATTTTTTTTGGGCTTATAAGCTGTTTTAAATAAACTAAGTCAAACGGGTCAAATTATTTTTTTGAGCTTATTTTAAGCATAAAATAACTTTAAGGTGGCCAGACAAACACTCAAAAAAGCTGAAAACAGCTTATAAGCAACTTATAAGCCAATCCAAACGGGCTCTAAAAAGGATGTCGCTTTAATGACAATGCTCCAATGATGTTTCAAAAAAGTTGGGTGGAAGATGGGTCCCACATGGCAAGAGAAATAATATCATATTACTCACTCGGGTTCAAAAAGAGTGTCCACTTAGCCATTTGAATACTTAAGAAAATACTAACTTTTAGGCAAAAATAAGTAATTTGACTAAGCTATCCCTAATTAAATAGGTATTGAGATTTGGTCACTTAACACTTGATAAGAATAAATCTGAAAATATAAAATTAATTTTTTCTTGATTTGATAGTGAACAGTCTTTTTGAACAGAAAAATAAAGGTTAAGTGAACACTCTTTTTGAACAGGAAGTAGTATGAAACAAGAAAAGTTTTTTTGTGAGAGAAAAAAGTGAATCCACATCTTAGACTTTTGGGTCCACAAATTTTACGTCCACTTTTTTATCTCACAAAAAGAAGTCTCATATAACTAGTGTGAGTTGTGTGAGATATATATTAAACATCTAAGGTCAGTTGTGTAAGGCGCGTAGTAAATTTTTTCATTTGGACTAATTTTGGGGTAAACAACCAAAATTCTTTTCTTTTAACCTTATGAAAAAGGTCACCTGTCAAATTAGGTGCACTTTATTGTCACATAAGGGTAGGAATAAAAAATAATAAATAAACATAAGGCAACTTAACGATGAAGAATCAATGTGTAACTTAACGATGAAGAATCAATGTGTAAATAGCAACAAGAGTCAAGCTCAATGTCATGCATGTAAATGAATGGCCCCAACTTCTGGTCCTTTCATAAGTGGAACTTTGGAGTAATGGCATAATTGTCGTCGTATGATTTATAGATCACGGACTCAAGTCGTAAAACCAATCAGCAATGTTTGTATCAGGTCAAAATTAAACCTATATAAATACGATATACTTTGTGCATCTAACAATCCTTTTTCTTGATCCTTTTATAGTTTTCTTATTGCTTCTTCGTTTGGATTTCCCAAAAGCTCTACACATTTTCCGAAAAAGCGTGATGCCCATTTCCAGACTTGGCATATACATCTCACTTAGGGGTCGTTTGGTAGGCTGCATTAATCAAAATAGTCCTTATATTAAAATTTAGTCCATCCAATACATTATTTGGTTGCTTAATTCAATTTAATCATATCTAATACATGAATAACTTATACACCATAGGGGGCTTATCTAATACCGAGGAAACTAAGGGATTACTTATCCCAGGTTTAACTATACATGGATAAGACCCCCTAAAATGACTAAACTACTCCTCAAACCCTTCTTTAGGTTAATAAGGTGTTCTTTATGAATTAGATTAACTTACAGAAATATTTGTAGAGCTTATATTTGAATTGAAGCCAAGTTATATATTTATTATTATTATCTCTAGTAACCATTGCCATTCTTTTGCTCTTGATTGCTCTTTCAGAAGCCGAGCACTGATGGCAATGAAGGTTTTTTCTTGTATATGCTCATACCAGAAAAATGAGTTAAATAAGGTAGCTTTCATCTACTTGGTAATTGAGCAAATTTTCTTTAAAGTTCGGTACTTTTGTCTTCAGCTACGTTTTTTTTTTAATAGTTAACAAACATAGTGAGAAAATTGTTCTCTCTTAGCTAGTTTCATGAAATAGATCCCACAAAAAATAATACTACAATTTTTGTGCAGTAGTCTAATAGCTCGTACAATTAAATGAAATAGAAAATCCCACAAATATTCAAGGGTATAATTTAAAGAAGATTTTGTACTATTTTAAACCAAACACAAGCTTAGATTATACATTATTTATCTAATTTTTAATACATGAACCAAACACTAGATAAAAAATAAGCTCAGCATTACAATCTCTATATTATTAATCCCTGCATTAATAATACCTGCATTGCTAATACCTGTATTATTTGTCTTCGTACCAAACAACCCCTTAAAGTACCAGACTTCTCAGTCAACAGAGATAAATGCAAGAAGTAATGCCTTGTGCCAGCTTGTTACGATTAATTGACACTAGTAGAAAATAATTAATCCCTCCGCTTCAAAAGGAGTGTCCGCTTAATCATTTGCACATTTTTTGAAAATTATTAATTCTTAAGTAAACATCGGTAATTTGATCAAATTACCCCTAATTAATAGGTATTGAGATTTAGTTACTTAACACTTAATAAAAGTAAATTTAAAAAATTAAAATTAATTTTTTTTTAATTTAGTAAGTGAACATTCTTTTTGAATAAAAAAATAAAAGTGAAGCGGACACTTTTTTTAGACTGAAAAAAATAACTATGAAAAGATAACTCATTAATCTTTTCAAACCGAAAAGAATAACTTTGAAAAGAGAACTCATTAAATAGTCTTTCAAAAAGGAAACGTGCACATTCGTCAACTCATTAAATAATCTTTGGAAATGACTACATTACTGTTCAAAACGACGTGGCTTTGAGCAATACTTAAAAGTATTAAAATGTCCTAGTTCATTTAACTTCGAAGAATACTTCAATTAACTCTCGTAAAAGGAAAAAAACAACTCCTATTTTGAGACGGAGGAAGTAACAATTAGTGCATTTAGAATTTTTTTTTTTTATTCTCGGGCTTCGTCCCATTTTTACTTGTCACTATACTAAAAAATAGATGTTCACTTTAATTGCTTGTTCAGTTTGAAAATAAAGAGATAATTTACTACTTTATACATATTTCACGTACCCTTAAAAGTAAGTATTATAATTATTTTCAATTCATTCCTAAGTAAGTATTATAATTATTTTCAATTCATTCCTACTATATAATAACTAGGAGTGATATAATACAATTACTATTGATCTATATCTTGCTTCTTAAGGGGTGTGCTAATAAAGCATGAACAAGTATATATAGACGCGAAAACGACCGGTCCTTAATGTAACGTGTTTATTTTAGTCCTTCATATTTACACGTAATCGAAAAAGTCCTTAATGTATGAAAAAAGTGATCATTTTAGTCCTAAACCTTTAAACTTATGGTTCAAGTCAAAAAAATCTGTTAAACTTAACCAGCAACTCACGTGAGGGAAGCAAAAACTACCATTTTCCTCCCGCCACCACCGTGTACTCGCGCCTGAACAATGGAGTATACATTTTTCTTGCTTTCCTAATAACTTAGTTTTCATTCTTGCATCAAGAGACACAATTGAGTTATGATTTCAAAGGCAAAAACATACTTTAATTATTGGTTCAAGAATTTCCATTAAAGGTAGCAAAAGTTGATATTTCTTCACATCATATAAGATTTGGTTATGGCTGAAAGGTTTCGCTCCCATTTTTTATGTTTTTATACAACTCACTTGGTTAAGCTTAATATATTCTTTTACTTGCACCGTTACTTTTAAGGTTTAGGATTAAAACAATCACTCTTTTCATACATTAAGGACTATTTCGGTTACGTGTTATATATGAAGGGCTAAAATGAACACTTTTTTAATACATTAAGGACTGTTTCGATTTCATGGTATATATGAAGGATGAAACTGATACTATTTATGTTAAGTTATTTATATGTAGGACTAAAATAGTCCCAACTCCATACATTAATGGACGGAGGGATTCCGTACGTACTAAGTGACATGGTTCGGGGACCTACAGTCAACACCAAATTTTCCTATATAAGAAGCAACCACAAGTCACTCTTCCCCGTCAAAACAAAAACAAATCTAAGAGAGAGAGAGAGAGAGAGAGATAAAACTTATAAAAAATTGTTGTAAACACAAAATGAGCAAAGAAGGCAACAATTCTTGGTCGTCGAAGAACTAGCAAGTGTTAGAGGAAAAAGAAGAAAATGAGACGATAAGTGGAATAGTAACAACAGTAGGTGTTTTTGCAGCTGGTATGGCTTTTGCTGCATGGGGCATTTCTAAGTTAATTGATGAAACAACCGAAGAAAATAACAAGAAAATGATGAAAAAGCCAGGGGCAGATGGTTACATGTTTAGGGATGACTTTGAAAAAAAATCCTAAAACCTATTTCCGTGATCTTCATGGCAAGAAATGAAATCGATCCCATTTCGATTTCTACTCGATCGTATTACAAATATTCTTGTTTTGTTGTCGTATTTTCTAATTCCCTGCATGCTGCTTTAATTTAATATCGAACTAATGGTTGTTATCCCTTTTCTTATATATATAATATAAGTTGTGTACTTGTGTCTTAAAATGTCTTTGTTATTAGTATAGTAGTAAACAATATGTCGATCTTTTTGTTTCAATGGCAGCAATTTCAAGTCCTGTGTAATTTATAGGACACCAAATGAGTACCTTGACGCAATATCTATGTGGATCAAGATAAAATGAGGAAAAGCATGTTTGTGAATTGACTCTCCCTTTTATTCATAACTGATTTAGTATAGAGTTTCACCTTATATGATCAAAGATAAAATGAGAAAAAGTAAATATGCCCCTCGAAGTAACAGTGAAAGCCGTGCAGGGACATATTTGGACGACCTTTTCAAGTACTCGGGGCTTTTACGAGCCGATAAGTTAACGAATGACAAATATAAGACAAATCACAGATGTTAAGCGTATATTTGGCACTTCTCCGCTATTTTAATTTGATTCTGTGCTCTGCTTTATGCTTCCCGTGATTGTATGCACAGTGTTTGATTTTTATAAGAATTAGGCATCTCATAAGGTGAATCGAGAAAGAAGTTGAGCCAAGTGATTTTGCTAAGAGAGCATGTATAGCCTTTGTTTCTCCAATTTAGTCCTATGATGGTGTAGCATAGAAAAGAGTTGCGCATAAATTTAGTTGGCCAGCCAAACACTCAAAAAAGCTTCAGCAACTTATAAGCCAATCCAAACGGGCTCTAAACTTATAGGTAACCGTTATGTTCCATCCAGATAAATTTTCTGGTTTTGGGTTAGCGACGTAACTGATAGACTATGTAATAATGTAAATATTGTAAATCTTCCTTTCCTTATGTATTGTAATCAGGTCCTGTAATTTAGGCTAGTATCATTCTAATAGGGGATACCTACTTTTGTATATAAGAACCTTGATACATCAATACAAGTCACGGATTGATTTCCTACATGGTATCAGACTAGGTTTCCTTCCAAAACCCTAGCCGTCCACCTCTCTCTCTCTCTTCTAACCCTAACCAGGTACTCAGGTACTCTCACGTCTTATTTTAATTTGAGCAATAATTCTGGAATCATTGTTGGTAATGGTAGCACTATTCCAATTCGAGGTTATGGTCATACATCCCTTCCCCCACCTAATGCTCAATTACGTCTCCGAAATGTCTGCATGCTCCAAAACTCATCAAAAACCTTGTTTCCCTACGTAAATTCACTAAGGATAATAATGTTTACGAGTTTGATCCTCTTGGGTTTTTCGTGAAGGATTTACCGACGGGGAGCCGCCTAATGAGATGTGAGAGCACCGGGGAATTGTATCCTCTCAATGCCACGAACGGTCCACTCCACCATCCACCTTCCTTGCCGCATCACCTAGCTTGTGGCATTCCCCGCCGGCCATCCGGGAAAATCTATCCTTAGTTCTCTTCGTAGTAATGCCTTAATTGAATGTAATAGGGCTCGTACTTCTTTTTGCACCTCTTGTCCTTTGGGGAAACATGTTAAATTGCCATTTTATGATTCGTTGTCGTTTACTACTATGCCGTTTGACATCATTCATAGTGATTTATGGACATCTCCTGTTTTAAGTTCTAATGGGCACCGCTATTATGTTTTCTTTCTTGATGATTATAGTAATTTTCTTTGGACCTTTCCTATCTCTAACAAGTCCCAAGTGTATTCTATATTTCTATCTTTTAAGGCATTAATACAGACTCAATTCGAAAGAGACATTAAAAACATTCAATGTGACAACGGGCGGGAATTCGCAAATGGGCAATTTCAATCTTTTTGCGCCTCCAATGGTATAAATTTTCGGTTTTCTTGCCCACATACATCTCTCAAAATGGCAAAGCGGAACGAAAAAAAAAATTAAATCCATTAACAACATAGTGCGCACTCTTCTTGTCCACTCCTCCGTCCCCCCCCTCCTTTTGGCATCATGCTCTCCAAATGGCCACCTACCTCCTCAATATACTTCCCACCAAGGTCCTTAGGCATAAATCACCAACGCAAGTTCTCTATCAACGAACCCCCTCCTATTCTCATCTCCGGGTTTTTGGGTGTCTATGCTATCCACTTTTCCCATCTACGACTATTCATAAGTTACAAGCAAGATCCACCCCGTGTGTTTTTTGGGCTATCCGTTGAATCATAGAGATATAAGTGTTATGATTTGTCCACCAACAAAATCATCATCTCACGGCATGTCCTCTTTGACGAAACTCAATTTCCCTTCTCCAAATTGCACTCCCCCACCCCAACGTCCTATGAATTTTTGGACCATGGCATTTCCCCATATACCTTGCATTTTCTGTCTCCACCTGCTCCTCCCGTCGTTCCCTCGGTCAACCCCTCCACCGCTGCTGCACCGCAGACACGGGCCTTCTCCCCCACCGCCCCACCCGTCATCGCCGCCAGTCACCACCGGGGACACGGCCCGCCAGCCCCTCCCCCCACCGCCCCACCCGTGATCGTGCCCCACTCCCCCCCCACGGTCATCGCCGGCGCAGCCCTCCCGTATGGTTACTAGAGGCCAACGCGGGATTTTCAAACCCAAACAACCGTTCAACTTAAATACTTCCAGCCCTCTCTCCATCTCGCCTATCCCGCGAAATCCTGTCAATGCTCTAAATGACCACAATTGGAAAGCTGCCATGGTTGATGAATATTTGTTAATTAATAATAAGACGTGGGAGTTGGTTCCACGTCCCCCGATGTGAACCTTATTTTTATGTGGATTTTTCGTCATAAAAAGAAATCCGATGGTTCTTTTTGAGAGGCACAAAGCCCGTCTTGTCCGTGATGGCAAGTCTCAAAGTTGGATCGCGACGAGACCTTCGGGTCCGGTCGTCAAACCGGCTACTATTCGCACCGTTCGAGCATCGCACTTGCACACTCTTGCCCATTCATCACTGGACGTCAAGAATGCTTTCCTACACGGTAATCTTAATGAGACCGTTTATATGCATCAGCCTATTGGGTTTAAGGACCCACGCATCCCCATCATGTCCGGTTTCTTGAAGAAATCATTGTCTTAAGCAAGCTCCCCGTGTATGGTTCCAAATTATGTCTCCATGTGGTTTTTCACATAGCGCTTCGATCACTCTCTCTTTATTTATTGTGAAACATTGCTTACTATATGTTGATGATATTATTCTCAGCCTACTTCCTCCGATGCTCTCACGGAAATCCATCATGTCTCGCTAGGTGCCGAATTTGCTATGAAGGATTTGGGCCCTCTCGCCTATTTTCGGGTATCGTTCGTTACCCGGACTTCCCACGGCATGTTTCTCTCTCGTAAAAAAATTATGCACAACATTATAGAGCGTGCGGGCATGATCCCCGCCGACACCGGCCGACACCAAAGCCAAACTTGGTGCCACGGCGGCCTCCTTCGACGATCCCACCCAATATCGTAAGTTGGCCGGCGCGTTACGCACCTTACATTGACATCTCCTATGCGGTTCAACAAGTATGCCTTCACATGCATGATCCTAAGGTTGCCCATTGCATGCTCTTAAACGCATAGTCCGATACATTCAAGGCTATTGACTTTGGTCTCTATCCGTACAAGTCCTCCATCGCCTCTCTTGTCTCTTATCGATGCGGATTGGGTGGTTGTCCGACACTCGCCGCTCCACATCTGGTTACTGTGTCTTCCTCGGCGATAACCTCCTCTCCTGGTCATCCAAACGGCAGCCCACTATGTCTAAATCGAGTGCCGAGGCCGAATACCGTGGCGTTGCTAATGTAGTATCTGAGTCCTGTTGGCTTCGCAACCTTCTCTTGGAGCTCCGTTGTCCAATTCGGTCAGCTACATTAGTCTATTGTGATAATGTTAGTGCCATATACCTATGTGTAATCCAATTCAAAGACCAACGCACTAAACATATTGAGATGGACATACATTTCGTACGTGAGAAAGTTGCCCGTGGAGAAGTTCGTGTCCTTCACGTCCCGTCCCGTTACCAGATCGCAGATATCTTCACTAAAGGTCTTCCGCGCGTGCTCTTTGATGATTTCAGGGACAGTCTAAGCGTACGACAACCTCCCGCTTCGACTGCGGGGGTGTGATAGACTATGTAATAATGTAAATATTGTAAATCTTCCCTTCCTTATGTATTGTAATCAGGTCCTGTAATTTAGGCTAGTATCATTCTAATAGGGGATACCTACTTTTGTATATAAGAACCTTGATACATCAATACAAGTCACGGATTGATTTCCTACAGTAACCCTTTTTTTTTTTTTGGGTTGCGAATGGCAAAAGGTGCTGGTCCTGCTGCCAATTGGAGTGATATGATCATCTACGATCCCAAATGTGTGTGTTTTTATAAACTGTACTGTTACATTTTTAGTTCTACTCCTTGCTCTTAATTATGATAATCATTGTTGTTGTTAGTACAATAACTACTATTACTTCTCTATCTATCCCCCGAAAGTTACATTATAGCTATTTGAAAAGACAGTTTTTTTATGCTTAATATGAAGCATATACAGTACTCTCCAACTTGCACAAAAATCCCTTTTACACACCTTTTCTTTGTGCCTATCCTTTTACACACCTCTCTGAATTATTCCTTTGGTTGCTTTACGCGACCACTCTTTCTTGACACTAGCAGTCATGGAGGTATAGCCAGGGCCGGAGGGAGAAAGGGCCAAGGGAACCCCTTCGGCGGAAAATTATCCTGTTTATACATGGTTTAAATTATTTCTTATGTATATATAGTAGACGTTGAACCCTCTTTGATTTCTCCGTGTATTTACTTTTTCATATTTTGAACCCTTTTAGTGAAAATCCTGGCTCTGCCACTGGTTATAGCGTCAAAAAGGTCTGAAATATTAATGTCCTTCAATTTGGAAGACCGTTTCTGCTAAATCTTCACTATAAGAACTTTCAGCCAATTATAAAAAAATAAAAAAATAAAAAGAGAGAAGAAAAACATGCGAACCATGCACCAATCACAAAAAAGACAAAGAAGGATTGAAATGGATACATATATTCATATAGCTGCACTAATTAGTTCGGAATTGAGACTATTACATAAGCATAAGTCGTTACACAATCAAGTTACTATGTTTAAACCTTAGCAGAATAATTTGTATGCAACTATACAAAGGGAGCAGTAAAGGAAATTAACTCAAAAGACACGTCAAAACAATACACGTGTTTATTTGCTTGGACAATTATAAATATAATAATATATGCTTCAGACTAAACCAATAATGAAGTCCCCGTTCATCTTTATATACATCAAGAGACCCCTAAATCTTGTGGAGAATGACTTTAACTCCATGCTGTGGACGAAGCATAAAAAGCTGAACAGGAGAGTGAACGTAAGTTGGTGAAATAGTGAACATGTAACGTTGTAGAACCATTGAAAGCGTAACTTTTGCTTCAATCATGGCAAAGTTCAAGCCTAAACAAGTTCGAGGTCCATAGCCAAATGGCAAGAATGCTACTGGATTATTGTTTGTAGCTTTGACAACCCCTTCTGTAAATCTTTCTGGTTTGAAAACATGTACATCTTCTCCCCATATTTTAGGATCATGTTGAACGGCTAGTGGTGATATATAAAGTTGCATTTGAGGTGGTAAAGTTAGCTTCCCTAGCTGAACTTTCTCAACAACTTTCCTTTTGATGAATGGCACTGGAGGGTACAATCTTAGAGATTCTTCTAGAATCATGTTCATCTACATTGATAAAACAAAGTAAAAATTTCTTAGAGCATGTTTAGCTTGAAAGTAGCCGATGAGCATTACGCAATAAACAAAACTAATTTATAAATGCACAATTATGTATTTCAGTTGAAATTGATAATAAGCTGTTGATGTTTAAGCCATTTTTCTATTAAAATGACTAGGATGCCATGAGAATTATCAAAAACTAAACACTAAAAAGGTGAAGGAGAAGGACGAATGACATAAATAGAATGGAAAGGGTGTTAGGGGTTTTGTTTTGAGACGGGTATTTCATTACAAAAGATGTTAGGACTAAATAGTAAAAAACTTGTTCAAACCAAAGCACTAATAAGCAGACTTTTGGTTGATTTTGGTTTATAAGCACTTTGGTGTTTAGCAAACGTATATAATCCAAAAAGTACTTATAAGTTGATAACTTACCCAAACTCCATCTTAGTATATACTTAATATGCATGCGACATCTATAGAAATATGATTAATCCTAGATGCTTACGATTTTCAGTTTTGATAGGCCATCTGCAGTAGGAACTTTCCGGTCATATGATTCAAGAACTTCTTTTCTTGCTTTTTCTTGCCAGTTCTTGTTTGTAGCTAGCAAGAAGATTGTCCATCCAAGTAAAGAAGTTGTTGTCTCGTGACCAGCAAAATAAAATGTCTTGCACTCATCGACTATATCTTCTACTGATATTCTATAATCTTGATAAGCCTCTAAGAGTTTCCCAAGGAAATCACTTCCAAAGATAGGTCCTCCCCGATCTTTTCCTGTTTTCTTTTCTTTATTATTTGAGTAATGCTGTCACGTATGCCCTGCTCGAGTTTCTCTGACTCTATTTCATCACAGCTTTTCCATATTTGACTACACAAAAGATAACAAATATGTTGCATAATTTGGTATTTAAGCTAAAAGCTTAAAATGCATGTTAAGAGCCCATTTGACTTAACTGATCAAAAGTAGTAGCTAAAAAGCATTTTTATATGCTGATCCTGTTTTTATAAATAAATAGTCATGGACAGAAGTGATGATACTAATCAACACTTTTTATGAGAAATAGCTTAAATGCCCTTAAATCTATTTACCAAAAAATGTAAATTTAAGGTATCTTTACATCGAAAAGGACAATAGCGGAAATGGAATGGAGGGAGAGTCCGGGGTTTTATTCTGGAAGGGTATTTCGGGGACTACAAAACAAATTAGGAATATAATAATATAAATTTTGTTTGGGCAAAGGTGCAAATATACCCCTCAACTTTGCGATTTAGAGCAGATATACCCCTCATTACAAAAGTAGTGTATATATACCCCTGTCCTTACAAAATGGTATATATACCCCTGCCGTTACAAAATGGTGCCAATATACCCTTTTCGCTAACGGAATTTAAAAAAAAAATCATTTAGGTTATTTTTTAATTAAAAAATGTCATGTGACTTAAAAAAAAAAGTCTACCCATTTTTTTTTAGTAGACATACTTTTGTAAAGACACATAGTAATTTTTTTCTGGTGGGTCGGGTCTGGTTCGTTTAGAAAAATACTTTGTGTCTTTAAAAAAATAAGTCTACCCATTTTTTTAAAAGATCCGGCCCCAACCCACCAGAAAAAAAATTACTATGTGGCTTAAGAAAAGTATGTCTCCTAAAAAAAATGGGTAGACCTTTTTTTTAAAGTCACGTGACATTTTTCTTAAATTAAAAATAACCTAAATGATTTTTTTTCAAAATCCCGTTAGCGAAAAGGGTATATTTACACCATTTTATAACGGCAGGGGTATATTTATACCATTTTATAACGGTAAGCTTATATTTACATCACTTTCGTAACGAAGGGTATATCTGCTCTAAATAACAAAATTGAGGATTATATTTACACCTTTTCCCATTTTGTTTAAACGAAAAGCGCTTATAAATGGAAAATTCACTAAGTTAGGAGAGACCAACTTATACCTTTGACTGAATTTGGCTTATAACTTTTTTAGTGTTTATTAAGGGGCGAAAATCATTTTCGCCCCCATCTTTGCTTTAAAGATCAAACTCCCCCCTCAACTTTAAACAATAGTCATTCTCCCCCTTTAAACCTATGCAATGTCTGTTTCGTCCTTATTATTTTCAATCCTCCATTTATATAATACATTTTTATATTATATGTAATATTTATTTTTTTTAACTTAGGTATTTATAAATTTATTTAAATTCATTAACATATTAAGTGGAATAATACTTTTATGAATTTGTCACGAAATCTAATGCTATTTTTTATAATTGTTAGCTCAATTTTTTTTTTTTTTTTTTGTAACTGGAAATTTTATTATCAAAGTATAGTAGTAATATTTATAATTATGCATTAAATATATGTATTTATAAGCATGTCTATGTATAATTAAATTTAACGTCTCTCTTATTCTCTATTGTCCATAAAAATAAACAAGTTTTGGTTGTAATTAATGGAATATTTCTTAAATTATAATTTAAAATTCATTTACAATATAAATAAATAATTTTTAAGAGTTCGTCTCTATTGTATATTTTTTTTTGTTTGTATTATTTGCATTAAAATATATTTATAAAGTTATTATTACTTATTATTTTTAGTTATATAAATAGATATTAGAGTTTTGATTGTTATTAATAAAATTTATTGTTTTATTTTGCTAATTTATTTCATTATAAAACATTATTAACTTATATACTCAATTAATTTTTTCGACTTTTTTTCACCCAGAAGATAATATTTATTTTTTATAGGAAATTTGTTACATAGATTAAGAAAAATGAAGAATATCTTGATTCTAAAAAGTACAAAAAAAAAAAAAAAAGACAAGTTGATAATGTAAGGATAAATTAGGAATTTAACAAAGTCAATTAGAATAAAGGGAGGAGAATGACTATTGTTCAAAGTTGAGGGGGGAGTTTGATTTTTCAAGTAAAGTTGAAGGGTGTAAATGATTTTCACGTGCATATATAAGCCAAAAAGCCCAATCAACTTACAAATTTACCTTAAGACTTCTTAGCTTTTCATGTAAAAAATTTCGATTATGAGATACAGCAATAAGTCTATGAACATCTAGTGGAGGGACACACCTGATACCAGGCAATCTGATTTTGTGAGCATTTCTTGAAACTAGCAAAGCTAACTTCATCAGCATCTGAAATATATTTTTTCCTTCTAAGTAACTACTTCCAAATGCTGTCCTTGAAATGATCTCTGATGTTAACAGCCTAAACTCTTCAAACACTTCAATTTCTTTATTTTCATAAATGTTCCACCTTTCCAGCATTTTCTCACAACTCATAATCATCACTGGAATCATATTCTGCATTCACAAGCATTATTTTAAAAAATTAGCACTTGGAGAAACAGATAACAAAAGGCATAATTTTGTTTCAAAAATTGCATAAGAATTTTACTTTTAGGCTTTCTCCATGAAAAACATGGTTGGCTAGTTTTCGCATTTTTGCCCATTTTTCGCCTTTAGATGACGAAACGCCGTCTCCTAAAAGCTTCTTGGAAAAGCCTTCAAGATCTATTTTGGGAAAATTGTTGTTTCTATTGCTCAGTATTTCTTTGAGAAGTTCTGGTTCAGTCACTACTAGTTCAGGTTGCACTCCATACCAGTAGAGAAAATTTGCCCCTGTAATGCGACAAGAGAAACAGAGAAAATATAAATTAGCCTTTTCTTATTCCAATTCTTTACACCATATAAGAAAACAAAAGGATTTAAGATATATACACTGACAGTGTAAAGAATTTCTTCTGCTATTGGCGTGTTTAACCTGTGATGGTAGGTTACGTATCGTTTTTTTCAGGTTACAATTAATGCTTATCAATAATTTACTTGTAATTACCTTATAAATGATTGAGTGTGTCTTTTACACCATCATCGCATAGAACTTAATCTTGAAACAAAAAGGTAATGAGAGAAGAAATAGTCTGACAATCTTTTAGTTTACCGTATAACTTCGTCCAAGAAAATATATGAGGTAGAATTCTTGGAACTATGTCATGTGACAAGTGATCCATGGCTTTGCTTATGGAGGCCTTTCTCATTTCCACAATATCTATAGTGTTTCCATGTAGGAACTTGTAAGGAGGACCTTGTATACCTTGAGATTTCATCAGAAATTGTACATGAAATGGAGTCCACCATAGCTTCTTAAAGATCCTAACAAGGATCACTGACAAAGAAAGGAAAAGAAAACTAGCAACAATGCTGATCATCATCATATGATCGAAAGATGTTCGAGCTTTTTTTAATCCAAATATTGGATGGACATCATGAGCGATGTTGGTTTTCTAATATCCTTGACTAAGTTTGAGCATATTAGCTCGAATTAGAGGACAAATAAATTCAGATACTGGTTTTGGCTTCATCAATAGCATTTCAAATTGGCAACAAAAAATTGGATTAATCGTACATTAGCTATTGTAATATCTAGGATCACCATTCTTGTTTTGCTCTTGACAAAGATTTGAGATCAATAGACGGTGTGGTCCATGAAAGTTAGTCCATGAAAGTTAAGGCGTCAGCAGTGACTACAATGGATTATTTTATGCCAAAACACAGTACAATAATTCCATATTATAAAGAAGAGATTGAAAACGAGAAGTCTCAAGGCAAGTGTGCCGAATCTTTTCCTAGTACATGCACAAGATCATTAAAACTTAAACAGATTTTCAACATGAGTTTATATAATAGTATATATGATTGCATAATGTTCAGTCATTATTACAGCCTAATTCTATGTGTTTCTTGGGCCATATGAAGTATATGTTTGGTGCAAAATAAAACATTTTGAGGATGTCCTCTACTTCAAACCTGAAAAATCACTACAAGAAAGTACAACAATGGCAACAGCTCTTTTGACAACAAAAATAATATAGTTGACAAAATTCAATATTTGGCAACAACTTAGTTTTATTGTTGACATATGTGATGAATCTTTTAAAAATATATATATTTTTTTTGTTGCCAAACAATTTAATTTTGTTGCCATAGTATGGACTGTTGTTGCAAAAAGTACTTTTGGCAACAACAAAAAAAGTTGTTGCACGTTGTTGCAATAACTGTCGTTGGGAAAAGTTTATGCAACAACAAAAAAAATATTGTTGTTCAAAAGCATTTTAGAAGAATAGCCTATCTCTCCGCAACAAAAATATTTTTTGTTGGCTAATGTCTTCTTTCTTGTAGAGAATAGAATGTCAATTTTCATGATTTCATGCTTGGACCACATAAATATGTGTATCTTTTTATTAGAAAATGATCTAATTTCATATTTTAAAAGGTATTTCTGATGGCTATGTAAGGGAGACATCATGTTAAGTTGATTAATGTGTACTTCTATTCATAGAATATCATCTGATTTTCATATCTTGAAAAAATTACTGATGGCTATGTGAGGAAGGCATCATTTTAAAATCATCTTGATTTGATATCCTTTATCTTTAGTTTATCTGTATGCTTTCACAAAGAATTTAATAAAAGCTATGATAATATGAAATCAATCATCGTGGTACTTGTTAATATTGGTGCTTATGCAAGTACCTTGTGTCCTTTAGCTACGGTAATATGAAATCAATAATGGTACAGTTTGTTAATATTGCTTATTGCAAGTATCGTGTGGACCTCTTAATGACATTTTAAGAACCTTAGCTTTCATGCTTGATGTATGCTGCTAGTTGGAGATATTCGAAAGGTAAAATTACAAAATTGCAATTAGTTATTGAAGTAAGAAGTCTTGCCTTTATATAATATGAATTGAATTTCAAGATATGATTTTGAAATCAGACAAAGATAGTGTAGTTAATACAAGAGGAAGTTAATTATATGCCAATTGACCTACCGAAATAAGTTTGATCTCTCGTGAATGCTCAGTATTCTAATCCCAATCATGCATAACGTAATTATAGATCAGATTCATTGTAACTGTTAGACGATATACTTTTCCTTCGTCAATTGTGTAAAAGTTTCAAATTTAATGATTCTAGTTACTCCAAATAGTTTCAGTAAATACTGGAACTATTTATTGTGATCAGGGGGTTCTGGAAAAACAAAGAGTACTTCTTTTGCTAAAAGCAGCTCTCAGAAGCCTCTCAAATTCTAAAAGAGTAAAACAGCAATGTTAAAAACTCAGATCCTTCAAAAAGTTATATTCATCTTAGTTAAACTTAATAGTAACTCTTTAAGAGCTAATAAATCTAACATCTCTCTAATAACGGCAAAGCTGGTATCTATATGTGTCTGTCTTTATTTCCAACATATTGATTACCTACTTTGAGTAATGTAATCTCTAATAAGACACATCATTGTCACAAAATCTTGTTTAAATGTAATCACAGAGTTAAAACAGAAATACATTTCACTCAATTCTCAGATCACAACTGAATAACCTAAATATGGATTTAGGGGGAAGTATCTTTGTCTTCTTTTTCACTACCCTTTGGTTCTATCTCCTATGGACACTCATAAAATTCCTTTATTCAGTATGGTGGATGCCACTTCAAATACAAAATAAAATGATCTCTCAGGGAATCAAAGGTCCCCCTTATAGATTTCCTCGTGGGAATACCAAAGATATCTCCTTTATGAGAAGCCAAACTATGGACAAACCCATGGTAGATATTTCTCATGACATTTTCCCAAGAATTCAACCTCATGTTTACTCATGGACAAGGATTTATGGTAAGAAAAATACAGATTAGATTTGATGCACACAATAATTTATGGATTTAAGTTATATCCGGACCATGTCAATATTTCTTATTATGTCAGTGTAGTTTAATCTGTGATAACATGTAAGTTACTATTCTTATCAAGTTATCTATAATTAGGGATGGAACTAGAGGGTGCATGGGGGTTCGAACCCCCTTTGCTGAAGAATTACGCTGTATATATCAGGTCAATTTTTATTTTTATTTTGTATGTATATATAATGGAAGTTGAATCTCCTTGACTTCTTCGAGTGTTTACTTCTATATAATTTGAATCCCTTTAGTGAAAGTCTTGGCTCCGCCACTCCCTATAATTACCTTATAAGTGACCTGATTGTGTAATTGTCGTCAATTTATAGGGCTTAAACTCATCATTTAATTGTTTGTTTGGTGATGACAGGGAGGAATTTCCTCACTTGGCATGGCTCAAAACCGTACTTATTTGTCACCGAACCAGAGCTTATCAAAGAAATATTGGCCAACAAAGAAGATACTTACCCAAAAATGGACATGGAAGGCTATGCTAAGAAGCTATTAGGGGAAGCACTTATAACAAATGAAGGTGAAAAATGGGCAAAAGTAAGAAAACTGGCCAACCACACTTTCCATGCCGAAAGCCTGAAAGTAAGACTTCTAGCTTTACAATATCACTATTTCGTCTTTAAGATGATAAACTCTGACCTTAATATGAATGGATGAAATTATGCACAGCGTATGGTACCAGAAATGAGTGAAAGTGTTCAAACAATGCTAGAAAGATGGAAAGAACATGATGGAAAAGAGTTTGACATGTTCAAGGATTTTGGACTGTTAACAACTGAAGTAATTTCCAGGACAGCATTTGGAAGCAGCTACATGGAAGGCAAACATATCTTCGAGATGGTGGCAAAATTGACCGCAATAACTGTAAAGAACGTTTATACGGTCAGATTTCCTGGAATCAGGTAACCTGCATACTAGGAATCAAGATATCACAGTAATTGATGGAATTTCTGAAGATAATTGTAGGTCCTTTTTTTAATTTTGCAGTATGCTAATAAGAACAGATGATGAAATTGAAGCAGAGAGACTTGAAAGAGGGATCAAGAGCTCCATTCTCGAGCTAGTAACGAAAAGAGAACAGGTTAAAGATGGAATATTTGAGAATTTTGGAACTGATTACCTAGGGCAACTAATGAAGCTTTTGCACGAGCCGGACACAGACAAGAGTATCACAATAGATCAAATGATCGACGAGGTCAAGGCATTGTTTGGTGCTGGACATCTTACAACTACAAGTTTACTTGGCTGGTCTGTTTTTCTCTTAGCACTTCATCCTGAATGGCAAGAAAAAGCCAGAAAGGAAGTGTTTACATTCTGTGGCCTTAAAAACCCAACTTCTGATGCAATCGCAAGACTAAGAACAGTAAGCAAAGCTCTCAATAGTGAATTACGTGACCATCTCATCTGAAAGATTAAGCTATTAGAAAGAGTACTTTTATTTACTTAATACTCCTTCTATCCCAACTCATGTGGCACCGTTTGACTAGGCACAAAGTTTAAGAAAGAAAGCAACACTCTTGAAAATTTGTGGTCTAAAACAAATCTTAGATATTTGTGTGACTATAAATTATTTCATTACGCGTACAAGGAAAATTCTAAAGTTAAGTTATTTCTAAAACATTCTTTTGAGAGAAACTGAAAAGGAAAGGGTGCCACAAAAATTAGGATGGAGTGAGTAATATCTTCAACACACTCCTTCAAGTGTTGGCTTGATTCCTTTTGATGTACTAAGTGTGTGGAAATTCTTTTAGATAATCCGTGGGTGTGAGACTTGAACTGTCTGCTCTGATACTATATTGAATTGTGTGATCATCTCAACTAAAAGTTTAAACTGTTAGTGAGCACACTTTTATTTATTATATTTTCAACCGTTTCCGTTTTTTTTCTTCTTGCAGATGAACATGATACTTAATGAATGTATGAGATTGTATCCTCCGGTTATAACAGTGACAAGGAAAGTTGAAAGAGAAGTCAGGCTAGGGAACATGACACTTCCTGCTAACATGACGATTTTCATGCCAATTCTGTCACTGCACCATGATCCTGGAATATGGGGCGAAGATGTTCACGTTTTCAAACCAGAGAGGTTTGCAGAAGGGGTAGCTAAAGCAACTAACAACAATGCAGCAGCATTTTTCCCCTTTGGATTGGGACCTCGTACTTGTGTTGGTCTGAACTTCACAACCAATGAAGCAAAGATTGCCCTTTCGATGATTTTGCAGCGTTTTAAGTTCACTCTGTCACCTAATTATGTGCATTATCCATCTGATGTTTTCATTTTAACTCCCAAGGATGGAGTTAAAGTTGTCCTTGAATCCATTTAGGTATATCTATGTCTCTAAATAATGTAACAATAAATTAATGTAATGAAAACCAAGCTTCCAAATTCATGAGTTCATTGGGTTCTCAATTTAATATTTGTAAATATTGAGTAGATTTTTTAATATATATACAGGGTTTGGACTAAAATTACTGGATTCGATCGAAACGTAGGTAAGCTTCTAACTCCGCCCCCCACTCCTTTAGCACTCACTTAAATACTTTAGTAATTGCTATCTGAGTGAATAGGGATGGATGGAGTAATTAGTTTCCTCATTTTTGCCCATTTTTCACCTTTAAATGACGAAACCCACCTCCTAAAAGCCTTCGAGATCTATTGCAGGTTGCAGTCCATACTATTGATTGTCTGCATAGTTGCCCTTGTATTATGACAAGAGAAACAGAGACAATACAAGTCAGTTTCTCTTTCTGAGTCAGGTTTTTGTAGGCCATGAGAGCAAATTAAAAATGCACCACTGAAAGAAATTACTATGTGATATTTACCATCAAAGGTTGTGGTGCGGTGGTAGTTCAGGTTCTGGAAATGAAGTCACCTTTGAATAGCACACACTTTACCCCAAAGTAGGAATTTCCGATGGAATCCTTAATTAGTTCGCTATTTTTCTGAATTCAGATATCGGATATACTTGAGCGTCTATGGTTTTCTAAGGTACTAAAGTTGAGAATATTAAGTCGAATTAGAAGACAAATACTGGCTTTGGCTTCATCAATAGCATTTCAAATTTGCATTAAGATCGCCATTCTTGTTTTGTTCTTGATGAGTAGTTGGTGTGGTCCATGAAAGTTTAGGTGTGAACATTGACTACTATGGATTATTTCATGCCAAAATGCAGTGCAATAATTCCATATTATAAAAACAGATTGAGAGTTAGAAGAGTCAAGACAAAAAGGATATAATGATCTCTCTCTCTCTCTTTCCTATTACATGAACAAGATTACTAAAACTTAAACAGATAATAAAGATTATTTAATTTTATAGTATATGATTGTGTTTTAGATGATTCCTTGGGCGTATGAAGAAACATGTTTGGTACAGAAAAAAAATTCAGGATGTTGTCTATGCATTCGTGTCAAATCCTTTAAATATTAGTATGCATTTTCGTATGACCTAACACGAATACATCAACATTTTTAAAGCATCCGAGCAACATTCAAGCAGCTATGCCAAGAGGAGAGCATGGAAACGATGGACACGATTTTCTTATTTGATTGTTCCTAAAGACTAATCATGATGGTAACTGGAGAAAGGGCTCGCGAAGAGCTTCGCGTCCAATATGGAACTGAAGTTTCTACAATTAGTGCATTTAATAATACAACACAAAAGGTTTAAAATAACAATCAAAGCTAACATTTTACTTAAAGTAACAATAGAGGACAATAAGAATAAGAACACACAATCCAAACAGGGTGTTAATGAAACACTAACTAAGTGAAAGTTTATTAGTACTAATTATGATACTCGATAATTTTACAGTGGATTAAGCAAGATCTGGACTTCCTGTTTAGGCTGGAGGTTGAGAATCACAGCGGGCGAGTGAGTGTAGTTTGGTGAAAGAGTGAACTTGTAGCGCTGCAAGATCATAGAGAGTGCTATTTTGGCTTCCATATTTGCAAAATTCATGCCAACACATTTTCGAGGACCAAAGCCGAATGGTAAAAAAGCCATCAACTGGTCCCTTGTTGCTTTAGCCACCCCTTCAGCAAACCTCTCCGGTTTGAAAAGGTGAGCATCTTCTCCCCATAATTCACAGCTATTCTGAACTGATAAATGGGGAACATACAATCCAATTCCTTCCGGAATTGTAAGGCCCCCCAATTTTGTGTTTCTGGTCGCTCTTCTTAAAATATAGACCACCGGTGGATAAAGCCTCAGAGTCTCATTTAAAACCATGCCCACCTGCAAAGGCGAATTCAGAATCTAAAGTCAGCGAATGAATATGGGTTATAACTTTTGGGGTGTTGACAAGAAAGGACAGGGGAGGATGTAACCTTCTTGGCCGTTTATATAGGCTACAATGTTTACGTGAGCGGTTAGGATGGAGCAAAGGCAATTCAGAATAAAGTCGGTGGATTCAGAATAAATGTTCAGAAGAAGAGTTTATCATATATGTATGTTTCTTTTTTTCTTTTCTTGCGCATATATATACATAGTTCGTGCGGAAAATAAGTTCAGTTGAACTCATGAAACTCATCCTAGATCCGCCTCTGTTAGTTCATTACTAGTAAAAAAAAAAAATAGAAATTAGTGACGGACAAAGTTTGTGGCTAAACAGCAAAATCCGTCGCTAATCCTATTTAGCAACGGATTATCAAAAAAGTTTGTTAGCTACGAGCAATTTAGTGACGGATTTTGTAGCTAATTCCAGTTTTTTTTATTTTTTTTATTTTTTTTAGTGATTGTGCATGTGTTAAAGATATGGTCAGCCTAAGAATTATTCGGGGAAAGAAATTCAGGTTCTTACAATGTGTAGTCTTGAAATGCTATCTGTCTTTGGATTTTCTTGGCTGTAGAGTTCAAGTACTTCCTTTCTTGCTTTATCTTGCCAATCTGGATGGATTGCTAGGAGAAGAACACTCCAGCTTAGTAGATTGGTGGTTGTTTCATGTGCAGCAAAATAGAATGTTTTACATTCGTCAATGATGTCATCCACTGAGATTCTTGTTTTCACATCATGGTGAGCCTTCAAGAGTGATCCAAGAAAATCACTTCCATAACTCTCTGCTTGTCCTGTTTTGACATTATCTTCTCTTTTCTTTAGCATTAACATGATCGAGTCACTAAGAGCGTCTCGAAGCTTGCCAGATTCTATATCCTCAGATGTCCTGAAAAGTTTCCTACAAAGGCAGACAAGTTTAATGATATATAAATGAAGTGTAAATTGACGTAAATTAAGAGTTGTGTTTTTAAGTCATACTTGATTCCAGGAATCCTCGTCTTTCCCGAGGCCATGTAAATGAGTAGAGATAATTTGTCCAACATTTGGAATATATGCTTCCCCTCCAAGTAGCTGCTTCCAAATGCAGTTCTGGAGATGACCTCCGCGCTCATATTCCTGAAATGTTCATACACTTCAATTTCTTTACCTTCATAAGATTTCCATGTTTTCAACATTGCTTCCGCACTTCCTATCATTGCTGGAATCATTTCCTGTAGGAGTGGCAAAATCAGCTCATGAAAACATGTGTGTGTTTTGTGTGTGTGTGTGTGGGGGGGGGGGGGGGGGGTTGTTATTTTGACTAATTCAGCCTATTTAAAAGTTGAGCTGATTTGAGCTAAATATATAGCCCAAATTGTCCCATGAAAAACTTTCTCAAAATATTTTTTAGTTTGATAGGTATATATAACAATAATAAAGATTTTTTTTAAAATTAGTTTTGCTTGTTAAACTAAGCAAATTATAAGAGAAATAAAAAATAAAAACTTGTTAACAGTTGAGCGGGTTGGGTTAGGGCCCATTGTTTAGCCTATTTCAAGTAACCTTTGGACGGGTTAAGGGTCTAACATTTATTAACTCAATTTATTTTATCTCGCCCAAATTCAGTTCAATCTGCCGATTCACCACCTCTAATCTTCTAGTTTACCTGGATAACTCTAGGTAATATTAGGCTTTATTTTTAGCTTTTTGAAACTATATCAACTACTACAAGAAGATTTAGGAGTTTCACCTTCAAGCTTTGTCCATGGAAAGCATACTCAGCCACTTTCCGAAGTTTTGACCATTTCTGTCCTTCTGAAAAAGGAAGTCCATTCCCAAATAAATCCACTAAAGGACCATCAAATTCACGCTGAGCTAATGCACCCTCCTTGTTGCTAAGAATTTCTTTTATCAAGTTAACATCAGTTACAACCAATTCTGGCTGAGAACCATACCAAAAAAGAAAAGTTCTTCCTGATACATAAATTCAGAAGTCGGTTAGGTTAATATTAAGCAGCGACCAAATTTAGGATTTTAAGAAGATGAGTGCACTATTACCTTTAAAATAGGCATTCAGTTTGATTATTACTTTATCCAATTTCAAGTGAAGAACCTTTTATTATACATTTGATTTGGCCAAGTGAGATACTTTTTATGGTTACGATTTTCTGGCGGAAAATATCCCAATACTAATTCCTCTAAACTTGAACAAAATCAGAAAAAAAATATGTCGAGAAAAAACCAGAAATTAATAAAGATTTTTGTCCGAAAAGAACCTTTCGAGAAATTAAAGAAAACCAACATCGTCATTAATTAAGCTAACAACTCGCAATAGCTCAAACCAAGTCCACAAATCAAAAAAAAAAAAGTTTGCGAAAAAGAAAAAAGATTGATAAAGAAATTAGGAAAAGGTGTATGACCTTTAATTCATTCATAGAGATTGTTGGGAATCAAACCCATTACCTAATATGTGATGGTGCACACAACCACCAATGCACCAAGCTACTTCTCTAAACATAACATAGCAGGGTAATACATAATCTAGAGAGGGAAACATGAATTCACGTGAACCATACCCCTCCACGCTGATCCACCATCAATATTAGGCAACAACAACAACATACCCAGTATAGGCCCACAAGTGGGGCCTGGGGAGGGTGAGTGTATGCAGACCTTATCTCTACCTTGAGAGGTAGAGAGCCTGTTTCCGATAGACCCTGAGCTCAAGAAAAGCAACTCCGAAAAGTAGAAAAAAAAAAATAACGGAAGTGAAGAAGTCATATCAAAGCATATGAAACAAGGAACAGTAACTACAAGAAGTAATTTTACAAAAAACAATAGATAATAACAAACATCAAAGGACAAGAAACTACATGAGTAGTAATAAAAGAAAGGAAATAATTACCATATAGCTTCATCCATAAGTGGAACTGAGGCTGCAATCTTGAGAACATGTCATGTGTGAGCTCCATAGGAGCAGTATTAGATTTCATTACTATGTCTCTAATTTCTGTGTCATTCCCATTAGGAAACTGGTAAGGTGAACCTCTGATCCTTGTGATTTCATCATATGTTGTAAGGAAATTGGATACCACCATGATTTGTACAAATACCTTGAAAGAAATATCAGTAGTAGGCCAAGAAAAACTAAGAAGAATGTTATCATTATTGCTTAAAGTCTTCTTGGATCAGTGAGAATATAATGTCAATTTAAAGCTGGTAGGGTGAAAATAAATACTTTTGGTTGTTTATGAAACTGTTGAATTCTCTTGACATAAGATGAGATTTTAATGTAGTAGTAAAAGGTGTTCATAAACTGTCTTAAGTGTACACCTAGTATTTTTCTGAATCACTTTATATGAGTTTCTACAAAAGATAAGGATGTACACTCATTTAATTAATTAAATTGCCCCTGTTGTGCATGTTCTCACCTACTATGCTGATCTAGTATAAAACAAGATGATCAATTAAACTAATATATGTCATGGTTAGTTGGCCTTTATTGAAATCACATGGAGCTAAACCTTATATTAGAATTATAACGGAATCTCTTCCAAGACAGAGACAAAACATTCCTCTTTTACCAATGTGAATTATGGAGGGACGTCCCTCGACAACAAAGCTTTACCTATGGGTCTTAGATTCTAGAAAAAGAAAGTTATCGAGTTATTATTTATACATATTAAGTGAATTTTTTTAACATAAATAAAAAGAATGCGCCAAAGATACTGAACTCTGTCGAACCCATAAGCGGAATTCTAGCTCCGGCCCTATCCATGACATGCACAAAGTAGAGCACGAAAAGGAGATGGGCCTAATTAATTAAACGGTCTATGATGTGCATGTTTTTAACCTGGTCTGCTGCTCAAGTATAAAACAAACCGACAGATTAAACTAATACTCCCTCCGGATCAAAAAGAGTGTCCACTTAGCCATTTGCACGCCCCTTAAAAATACTAATTCCTAGAAAGAAATAGGTAATTTGACTAAACTTCCCCTAATTAAATAGAAATTGGGATTTGATCACATAGCACTTAATAGGGGCAAATTTGAAAAAATAAGGTTAATACTTTCTTGATTTGATAAGTGAACACTCTTTTTGACCCAAGAAAGACACTCTTTTTTATCCGGAGGGAGTATGTCATTATTAGTACTAATATGTCATTATTAGCTAGCCTTGGCTCATTAAATCACATGGAGCTAAACCTTAACTATTCTATCCATATATACCTGCATTCTCATATTTCACAAACAAAAAGCCACTTTGTATGAAGGTCGTTAGGTTTTCTATTTCTATTTTTGCTCGACTCCTCTTTTATTCGAGGTACAAGAGTCCAATGGTTCACTTATTACATAATCTCTTTTCTTTACATTTTCTTTTTGTCCAATTTTCTAACAATTTTCGGTCAGAGACAAATATGAAAATATTTACCAAGAACAAGTGAACTAGAAAACAATTTATCAGGTAAACGTTGTGTCGTGGCAACAAGCTGTTAGTGCTATGATTTTAATGATGATAAACTATTTTTATGTAGGTACAATACTCAAAGGAACCTAAAGATGCAGCAAGCCCACTGGACAAATAAAACCCATTTGACAAGTAAAGCTCAGTCGGCTACAAATGGAAACAACCACGAAGTGCAAAGAAAATAAGCACAAGCTTATTTATGAGAATAAAGTACCAAATCAAGCCAAAGTTTCTATCAAGTAAGATTACAGAATCTTACGCTATGTCAAAGGAAAGGAAATCAGTCAAGAGATCAATCAGTGTCAATCATGAAGATTGCAAGTTTAATCAAATCAGGATCAACAAAGAAACGAGTACCAAAGTTGAACCATTCCAACAAGGCAAATACTGGCCATATGAAGAACAAGGAAAGAAGTCGTACAACATTAATAACTCTTGCTTTTTTCTTGGAAATTAGGATCCTCAATATTCCTAATTTACAAGGATCAATTCTCTTGGGTTGATATCTCTGCTGGAAGAGTCTAACGGCTACAAAATTGAGGAATATAAATACAAGACTCCAGAGACGAAGAAACTTATACCTTTGTCTCATTCTCTGCTTTACTTTTCATAAACATTGTATTTCTGAGTGATCTATAGTGTGAACAAAAAAGAAAGGAGAGATATAGTATAGTTTGTGAGGCACTGTATCAAAAGATTACTAGTGTTTTGAGTGTAGTCGTAGGAGCTCCATTCAAACAATGTGCCAAACCTTTCACAAAAGAGCTGCAGAGAACACCCCTGCAACCCAAGGGGACTGAATTAGGATTCACATTAAATCTGAACCAGTATAAAATATCTGGTGTCATTTAATTTCTGCATTACTTTAGAGTCGACTAGTTTGTTCAGATAGTCGACCCCCCCCCTTCTTGCACTTTCACAAGCCACTATCTTGAAAGAAATTTCGGTCCGATTAGGGTGCTAATTGATTAGGCCGATCTCTCCCCAAGGTTCTATAGACTTCCAAACCCATGCACACGTGGCTACAATTTTGGGATTTTGTTGCTCCCAAACGCACACACAAGTATACGTGGTCGTACAAGTAATATAGACTGTTAAGTCCAGATATCGATCCCACAGAGACTTAGATTCTACTGTTAAATTAATTCAAATTCGGATGAAACTATTCAAGAAAGTGAAAATCAAGATGTTTATTGTACTAAACTAAAGGCGAAAAGTAAACAATTTGTGATGAGTGTTTTTGTGGTGGAATATCTTGACAAAGATTGTAAGAATTATCGATAAGAGAAAGATCTAGGTCATGGCTTTCGACAATCCGGTTGATCTTCGGACAATTCCACCTATTTTATTTCCTGGATTACTAGTTGACGGGTTAATTATACTTTATGATATTCTCTCGAACTACTCACAAGCCTGTAGATGTTACTATAACGCCTATATCTCTATGGTTATCAGAGGTAACAAGAACGCATTTATTTCTCCATATTCAACTAAGTAGGGGTAAAGGGTATATCTCTATCCTCAGTAGCGAAACGATTAAATCGAACAAACTCTATTTATTCTTATTACGTATGTGAATTCCCTTTCTCAAGTCCAATTCGCGCACCGCGGATAGTGTCTAACTTATTGGCCAGATAATCAAACAATTAAGATCAAGAATAAATAAGCAACCCAAAATATGGAAAATCAATAGATAATAATTGTCATCAAACCAACTTTCAAGTCTTTCACCACAACCCTAGAATTAAGAAGTTTAGCTACTCATGATTCGATCATAGACAAAAGAATTCATGAATAACCTAGGGTTGAAAACGATGAAAAATAAAATAAACCTAGAGAGAAAATAGAACGGTGGCTTACAAGTCTTTGAATAATCCTTCGCACACCGTTTTGACTAATAAAACGTCTATATATAGTCTAGGGTAAAAACAAAAAATAAGTAAACCTAATCCTAGTCGAACCGGGAAAGCTTGCGCAGAACCCCGCTTTCCTTCCGCGATGTGGATGGATAGCGCAATGTACTGAGGCCTCCCGCTTTCCTTCCGCGATGCGGAAGGAAAGCCTGATGGTAATGCCTGGAGCTGGTTTTGTCCGCTTTCTTCACGCGATGCGGAAGAAAAGCGGACCCTTCAGTCGAATTATTTTCCTTTTAGTTCATCCTTTGTGGTCTTCGACTCGTCACCTCGTCTAATTGTCATATGCTCCAAAATCAATCACTTTAAGCTAGGGGTGGGCATAAACACCGAAAACCGAAAAATCGGACCGAACCGAATTAATTCGGTTTTGATTTTTCGGTATTTCGGTTCGGTTTTCGATTTTTTTTAATAACAATTTCGGTGTTCGGTTCCGGTTCACCGGTTTTTTGGTTAAACCGAAGTTTTTTTTTTTTTTTGAAAATTTACTACATGAATACAATTTTTTTTGGGAAAAAAATATAAGTAGACAATAATATTATAATATTTACATACTCTTAGCAACTAAATGTTATTAAACATTACATGACAAGTTAAATGTTTTATAGTAAATCAAATTGCTATATATAAGGAAACCCTTCATACGTGAATAACTCCAATACCTATTTGTTGTTCATAGTATAACTGCTTTTATACAATTTCATACTTCCTCCTTATTCTGCAAGATTTTTTTCCAGCGTTTTTTTCTTACCTTTTCTACTTCCTCCTTATTCTCAACTTCTTTCATTGTTCCATAAAAAATAAAATCTCAGTTTTCATTTAACACTACAGGATATTGAATATAAGTATACTAATAATTTGAGTGTTGATTTTTATTATATATAGTATAATAAAAATGTTATACATAGAATAATATTCATATAATTTATTTCACCTATTATAATAAATTAGATATAACTCACATAATTTGATTATACACTATATAAAATTTTATATACCTCGTATGATTTTATTATACGTTGTATAATACATTATATTTTGTATATAGAAGATATTATCTTGTATGTGTGGATGATCACTATGGTTGGATTCTAAAGTCATCAAACCTTCAAACATTTAGTCTAGCGTAAACCTCCGTAACTCGAAACAATCAAGAAGGAAAAATGGAAATAAATGGAGAGATGTGTAATTGCTAAAAAAAAACGAATTAAAAAATCGAAACCGAACCGAACCGAACTTCAAAAAACCGAACCGAACCGAACTAATTCGGTGCGGTGTTTGGTGTCCACTTTCAAAAAACCGAAACCGAAAAACCGAACCGAACTTTGAAAAAACCAAACCGAAAAACCGAACGCCCACCCCTACTTTAAGCACAGTTTTCCATCGTTTGTCATCATCGTACCTATACACATGAAATATAACGACATAAGTTCAAATACGACGATTGCATCATGAATTAAGCGATAAAAGTCATAAGAGTAGGATGTAAAATGACACAAAACATGATATTTGTGTCAAATATCAGATTTGCACAAACAAAATTGCCTAGAAACAAAATTGAGAAGAACTATTGTAGAATGTAGAGAGAATGAGAGGAATATTTTTTGTGTACCATTAATTGTATTGACTAACTTAACATTAGGAAAGGTGCGGGTAACCAAAAACCAACTTATCGGATTAAGACTAGGGTGCAATTCATTTAGACCGGTTGCTTCCTAATGTTCCACAACACTCCCAAACCCCCAAACACGTGCACTCGTGGCTGAAAATTTAGAGTTTGCACAGAAAGACAGCCTAGAAACAAAGCAGAGGAGAAGTATTGTAGAGAGAACGAGAGGAATATTTTCTGTGTAACTTTAATTGTATTAATTAACTTAATGTTGGGGCGGGGGCCCAAATATAGCCTTTGTTTGACGTTGAAATCTGACCATTGCCAACGGTCAATTTTTTTTTAATTTTAAAAATGCTAACATTTGGGTCATGTTGAGCTGGTAACCAATCCAAAACTCATTCCGATCTCCTGGGCCAAAAATTGAGGCCGGCCTAGGCCCCTTGCTCCCTTATCAGGTCTTTAACGGGCCCGAGATGGACCATTTCTAGATGGCCCGACCCGTTTGACACCCATATTGACACAAACCAACACCAAGATTTCTACTCTAAATATTCTCTCCTCATGTTAACTTATGGTGGAGAAACTGAACAGGCTAAAGCATAAATCAGGGGCTATCAAATAAATGAGAGAGAAAAAGAACACAACAATCACGCTACAACAAATTGGTTGCTGTTTAAATGGGACTTTTCATTGATGCATTTAACAATATAATACCACGTTCAAAATAACAATAGAAACAAACATTTTATTTAAAGTAACGATACAATACAATTCAACATTTAATAATTTTGCAGTGGATGAAGCATGATCTGGACTCCGTGTTTAGGGCGGAGGTTGAGGATCACAGTGGGCAAGTGATTGTAATTTGGTGAAAGAGTGAACTTGTAACGCTGCAAGATCATAGAAAGTGCTATCTTGATCTCCATAACTGCAAAACTCGAGCCAACACATTTTCGAGGACCAAATCCGAAGGATAAGAAAGCCATCAACTGGTCCCTTGTTGCTTTAGACACACCTTCAGAAAATCTGTCTGGATTAAAAATGTGAGCATCTTCTCCCCATACTTCACGGTTCTTGTGAACTGATAAAGGGGGAATGTGCAAGTCAATTCCTGCTGGAAGTGTAAATTCTCCCAGTCTTGCTTTTCTTGTAACACTTCTCATGATATATAACGCCGGTGGATAAAGCCTCAGAGTCTCATTTATTATCATTCCTAACTACAAGCAATGACAGAGAAAGAATATGTGTTATAACTTCAGGCGTGTTGACAACAGGGAAGATGAAACCTTCTTGACCGTTCATATGAGATACAACAACTACATGAATGGTTGGGATGGAGCAAAGGCTAATTAAGAATAAAATATCAGTGGATTCTGAATAAGTACGATCATATAATTATACATTTTAACTTTTTTGTGCATATATTAACATAGTTTGTATTATCTCTTCCCAGTGGTAGAGCCAGTGGCGGAGCCAGGATTTCCGCCGAGGGAGTTCAAAATATAAAAAAGTAAACATACGAAGAAGCCTAAGGGGGTTCAACATCTACTATATATACATAAAAAATAATTTTAACCTTGTAAAAACAGTGTTTTTTTCCACCGAGGGGGTTTGGATGAACACCCTCGGCATAGTGTGGCTCCGCCACTGGGTAGAGGATGGTATAAATATTATGCTAGCACTATCTTAATCTTCAATTTTATTACTATTGTTGTGCCTTTCTTTTACTTTGGTTATCTTTATTATTTTTGCTGACAGTTTCTTTTTCAAACCTATTCTGAAGACCGTATTTCTTGAGCTGAGGGTCAATCGAGAATAGCCTCTCTACCCCATAAAGGTAGAGATACGGTATGTGTACACCCTACCTTCCCCAGATCCACACTGGGTATGTTGTTGTTGTTGTTGTATATAAACATAGTTCGAGTTATGAAAATATATACAAATTATTTGGGGATAATTTGGGTAAAGAAATTTGGATTCTTACAATCTTTAGTTTTGAAATGCCATCTGTCTTTGGATTTTCTTGGCCGAAGAGTTCAAGTACTTCCTTTCTTGCCTTCTGTTGCCAATCAGGGTTGATTGCTAGGAGAAGAACAACCCAACTTAGTACAATGGTTGTTGGTTCATGCCCAGCAAAATAGTGTTGGAAATCTTACGGAAAATACTTCATCACGAACACTTGTAGGAACTTCTTTTACACTTGAGGAAAATGCTTGATCACGAACCCTTGCAGAGAAACTCTTGATAGCTTGAGGCATGTCAATTAAGACACTGTCCTTAAGGATATTTCACCCAGTATGGGTGTATTCCCCAGGATTCAACAAGCTCTTCTAGTACAAAACTAGGAGCCAGAATCTAACAAAGATTTATCTCAAAATAAAACGCAGCACACAAAAATATGGGAGGAAGAACTTTTCTTGATGTATCTCTTTTCTACAAGGAAAATATGTTTATGTCTCTCATAGAAAACCCAAGACTACAAAATGAGGAGTATATTTTTCTCCGTTTTTCCTACTAAAAAAGATCAACCCATAATGTTATATTATATATTATTATATAGCTAACTTCTAATCATCTACTGTACAAAGATTTAAGAATAAAAGATCATAAAGGCAATTGGTCAAATGACCGGATTTAATTTATAAAACCGTTTTGCAACGTCAGAAAACGAATTCAAGAATAATTATATTCTTAATAATGGCTAATAAAAGTGAGGTGATTAATGGCTAGTAAAAGAATAAAGATATTTCTTTTGTATTAAAGCCAATAAAAACCTTAGAGATAATCCTTTTATTTTTGAGATATTAAATAGAAAATAATATTTTCTAACAATCCCCCATATATCTCAAAAATAATAAAATAAATAAAATAAGAAGTTTTGCTGGGTTTACATATATGAGTACAATGCGTCGAATCTGGTGTCTCGTAGACTATGAACCATACCTAGATAAAACAAGATTAAACTTACGAATAATTGGTGAAGTTTACAACTTCTATGAACCAAAAATTCTTTTATAAGCCTAGGGTCTTATTCTATCACATTATATTTGCACAATCTTTGTCGTTATCGCGGTTTTGCGCTATGAGGCCGTGCGCGTGTCACGGTATTCATGAGTGCTCTAGAAATCCGTCACAATTTCATAGAAGCGGCACCACTCCACACTCATATAGGTCCAATCATCAAGTGTATTCTGCAGAGCAATACACTACCTATAAAGGATATGAATTGGATTAAAAGTTTATAACTCAACCTCACTTTGCCTTGCAAAACTGCACTATATTCAAACATCATAGGAAGGGACATAATTTTATAGTGCACACTTGATCAACTAACGACTTGTTATTACCCATATGAACCTAATTCATGGGATCTCCAATCACATAGGTTGGGTTACCATCATTGTTGATCTTCTCAAATTGACTAAAAAATTCCATTCCCTAGCAGCTGCTCTATCACATTATGTCTATTTTTGCCAATAAAATGTACGAATTGATGTTGGTTTTATTCCAATAGAATACTTACACCTCCGACTTCACATAATTTACATAAACAATTTCATCTCATTAGAGTTTTAGAGTTGAAAACGGAAGGTTTTGAACGAAAATGGTTGATCCACTTCGGGCCGCTCTATCACATTATGTCTCAAATGAATGAGTCTATTTTTGCCAATAAAATGTTTATTTTTCATTTCGTGCAAATCCGTTGGGAATTTGAGGAAGCTTCCTTGATGAAAGTTATTATGAGTCTTGAACAGAGTTACGTAAGGAGAAGTTATGCCCAACCACAATGTATGGCCCGCTTCGCGGAGAGACACAAAAGTTGTTGGTTTTATTCCAATAGGAATACTTACAAAGAGGTCTCGTCACCACTTAACCTCATCACCAATCAACCCCAAAATAGTAAATTCCATTTATTTGGTTTTCATGTTATGGCATCCCACCAAGAATAAACACATAACCACATGTAAATTTTGAGATCCACATTGTGTTCTTAATATCATATTATCTCTATAAAAACCCATATCTTGTATTCCATCATATTATCTCTCTAGTACAACAACAATTCACAATAATTAATTCCATGATATTGTCAACAATAGAGGAGTGAAAATCATCATCCAAAGATTTCTTTGAAATCATCATTTCCTTTCAAAATCTCATGTGATGCAAGCACCACCATGATGCAAGTTATTGCTCGTATCATGCATACATTATAATTAAAAATCTTAAAACTTATTTTTCTTTTCTTAGCATCCTTTAGCATAATCTTAGCAAGACACCCCACACTTTCAAATATTTCAATCTAAATATAGTATATATAGATGAAGAACACAAATAATGTTATTTCCGCAATCATGTTTAAACAAGTATTTTTATTAAGTATTTTACGTTTTGTAAAGGCTCATTATGCATTCACGTTATATTTCGCTTTATGTTATGTATCATGATGATTCTACGTGGTTCGCTCGGTCACACGCATGTGCACCGAGTGCAAGATGGTTCGCTGGGGCGTGACACAACCCCAATATAGCAATTGACTTTAATGATTTTAATGGATCAAATGATTAACATTTTAGTACAACAACAATTCACAATAATTAATTCCAATATTGTCAACAATAGAGGAGTGAAAATCATCATCCAAAGATTTCTTTGAAATCATCATTTCCAAAATACGTGATTATATGCAATTAAAAATCATTATTTTTCTTTTCTTAGCATCCTTTAGCATAAGCTTAGCAAGACACCCCCACACTTTCAAATATTTCAATCTAAATAAATCATATCAACTAATTTTACAAAAGCCTTCAAAGACCTTGTCGTTATATGAAAGAATAGAAAAATCATATATCAAAGACCTTGTACATATTTTTCACCTCTTTGAATTCAAAGATACATCATTATGGTTAGATAATAAATCGAATTTCAAAAACATTCAAATGATCGGTTATATAAGAAACATATTCAAACATATGATTAATATAGCAAAGATCCATTAATATAATATTTAAAGTAATAAATCTAGACAAAAACTCTGCAATATCAACTTTATCTATTTCAACAAGAGAAACTTGAACTTGTATTTTCTTATATAAGAAAAACTAATATATCCAAGTCTAACTTACCATAAACTAAATGAAATAATCATGTAAACACAAGTACTAGCATTTCCACCTTGGAAGATATTAGGCACAAACAAATCATGATTACAAAATTCTTTGCCAATAAAAACATTGTTTTTGGTTAACACAATTATCGTGCTCAAAATAAACTTTCACCCCCACTTTTCCTAATAATCTCATAGAAACTAAATTGGTTTAAAAATCTTAGGAACATGCATGTACCACCTCAGTTAATGTCAATGTTTTTCCAAATATGTGTTCAAGAAGAGAATTTTCCATTCCAAGAACTTGAGTAATTCTAGAATCACCAACATAAACCAATCATTCTTTTTCTTCAACTTGGGTGTAGAACAAAATTATTTTAGCACAAATATGCTTAGTAGCACCAAAGTCTTAACACCCAATCTCTCACACTAGCCACAAGATTCGCTTAAGAAATGACCACAACAATTATATCATCCGCTTAGCCACACTTATTTTACTTAGCGGGATTATCATTTCTCCGAATCTTCTTTTACATTGAGAGATATAATGGCTTAGTTTGCCACACATGTAATTATAGTTATTTTCACAGAAGATTTTCTTATTGACTTTGTGTCAACTAACCACGTTTTCTTTTCTCCAAATATAAACATAAAATATTGTCATACCTTATTAGCCTTTCCAAGACATGCACATATAAAGTTCTCAGCCTCTTCTTGGTACTTCCCAAACACGGGTGCATGGTTACTGACATTTCCCTTGCCTTAGGAACTTAGCAACAAGAGTCTCGCCAGCGACATACTTGACGTCCCAGCCAAACTCATCGTGGACCAACCGATTCCACCAAGTGCATCCCCATTGTCCCCCAAGTAGTTCAAGTAATATTATCGCTAGATGCCTTGTTGGAAATATTATAAACGACATTCTCCGTAAGAATAGAGTATATAAATATCCTTAAGATTGTTGGAAATCTTACGGAAAATACTTCATCACGAACACTTGTAGGAACTTCTTTTACACTTGGGAAAATGCTTGATCACGAACCCTTGCAGAGAAACTCTTGATAGCTTGAGGCATGTCAATTAAGATACCGTCCTTAAGGATATTTTACCCAGTATGGGTGTATCCCTCAAGATTCAACAAGCTCTTCTGGTACAAAACTAGGAGCCAGAATCTAACAAAGATTTATCTCAAAATAAAACGCAAAGACACAAAAATATGGGAGGAAGAACTTTTCTTGATGTATCTCTTTTCTACAAGGAAAATATGTTTATGTCTCTCATAGAAAACCCAAGACTACAAAATGAGGAGTATATTTTTCTCCGTTTTTCCTACTAAAAAAGATCAACCCATAATGTTATATTATATATTATTATATAGCTAACTTCTAATCATCTACAAAGATTTAAGAATAAAAGATCATAAAGGCAATTGGTCAAATGACCGGATTTAATTTATAAAACCGTTTTGCAACGTCAGGAAACGAATTCAAGAATAATTATATTCTTAATAATGGCTAATAAAAGTGAGGTGATTAATGGCTAGTAAAAGAATAAAGATATTTCTTTTGTATTAAAGCCAATAAAAACCTTAGAGATAATCCTTTTATTTTTGAGATATTAAATAGAAAATAATATTTTCTAACAAATAGAACGTTTTACATTCATCGATGATGTCGGCCACTGAGATCCTTGTTTTCACATCAGAATCATGATGAGCCTTCAAGAGTGATCCAAGAAAATCACTTCCATAGCTCTTTGCTTGTCCTGTCTTGACATTATCTTCTCTTTCCCTTATCAATAACATGAACGACTCACGAAGAGCTTCTCCGAGCTTGTCTGATTCTTTATCCTCAGATGTCCTGAAAATTTTACTACAGAGGCACCAGAGAAGCTAAATGTTAAAAAAAAAATGGATACGTTTAAAGTATAAATTGATGCAAATCAAGAATTGTGTTTCGAATTACTCGATTCCAGGAATCCTTGTCTTTCCGATGTTCATGTAAACGAGGATAGATAATCTGTCCAACATTTGGAAAATATGCTTCCCCTCCAAGTAGCAGCTTCCAAAAGACCAAAAGCAGTTTTTGCGATGTTCTCTGAGCTCAACTGCCTGAATTCTTCGTACACTTCAATCTCTTTACCTTCATAAGATTTCCATGTTTTCAACATTTCTTCCACACTTCCAATGATTGTTGGAACCATGTCCTGATTTGCAGGGATAAAAATAGGAATTAGCGACGGACAAACTCTGTAATTAAACAACAAAATCTATTGCTAATCCTGTTTAGCGACATAATATTAAAATTTCTGTTATCTACGAGCTATTTAGCGCCGAAGTTTGTTACTAGTTCCAGTTTTTTTGGTAGTTACTACTATAATACTATAATTATACAAGATTTGGGAGATACTCACCTTCAAGGTTTGTGCATGGAAAGCAATTTCAGCCACTTTTCGAAGTTTAGACCATTTCTGGCCTTCTGAAAAAGGAAGTCCATCCCCAAATAAATCCTCTAAAGGACCAGCAAGTTTATGCTGAAGAAATGAACCCTCCTTGTTGCTAAGAATTTCTTTGATCAAGTCAACATCAGTTACAACCAATTCTGGGTGAGAACCATGCCAAAAAAGAAAATTCCTTCCTGATACATAAATTGATCATAAGTCGGTTAATACGAGGCATTTGGAAAATATTATTTTCGCCTTTGACCAATATTTTAAGATGAATTTTGTCACCATATGATATGAGAAGACTTGCCACTGAAAGTACTTATTGTAGTATAGTTTTCAAATATCTAAATTTTACTTTTAAAAGATTGAATAAATCCAATTCAGCTCGGAAAATTAGTCAAATTGCCTCTCAAGAAGCAAAACATGACAAATATTTTGGAACGAGAGAGAAGTAATATATAGAAGAAATGAGGAAATGATTACCATATAGTTTGATCCATGAGTAGAAATGAGGCTGTAACCTGGTGAATATTTCATGTGTTAGCTCCATGGGACCAGTGTTTGATTTCATTTCCATGTCTCTAATTTCTGTGTCATTCCCATTTGGAAACTTGTAAGATGGACCTCTAATTCCTTGTGATTTCATCAAATTTTGTAGGGAAATTGGATACCACCATGATTTATACAAGAACTTTGCAAGAACCAGTAATCCAAGAAAAACTAAGAAGAATATTATCATGTCTTCCAGTGAACAGTAAAATTATAGGTCAAAGTGGACTGTGAAATTCAAGGAACACTTCTTAGATAAGTATGCCAATTTAAAGATATATAAGGAGGTATACTCATCTAGTAATTAATTAAACTACCCATTTTTGTCCACGTTGTTCACCTGGTGTGCGCAACAAGTTTGAAATTGAAATAATCGATGGGTTCAACTGGTGTGCTGATCAAGTATAAACAAAATGATAGATTATACTATTAAACAAATATGTCATTATTAGTTGGCCTTGGCTCATGAAATTAATCACATGCAGCTAAACCTTATTAGAAAAACAATGGAATCTCTTCCAAGATAGAGACACAGTTTGTCTGATTCCATGACTTAGTCAATCTATCCATATATACCTGTATTCTAATATTATTATTATTTTAAAAAATAGAGGCTTCTCTATTTCTATTTTATTTTTGATTCGCTCCCCGCTTTTCTTTTCTTTTTAAATTATAAAAGTCATTCTGATCAATTATTAGTCAAATAAAAAGTTGAATACATCATGAATCAAAGATGGGGATCTAGTATCCATTCCGTGGCATCAAACATAGAACCTGAAGCCGGAGCTAACAGATGGGCACACTGGTTCGCTGATCTTAAGTAAAGTCACACATGAGTGTTTGGCTCCTCCTCTATTCGAGGTACAAGAGTCAAATGGGTTCACTTATTTAGTCTTTACATTTCTCTTTTCCTATTCTGGACCAATTTTCTTTACAACTTTCAAGATAGAGCCACGAGAGCTTGCTGGAAGTTTGTTCAATTCCATGCCCTTGATATATCCATATATACATGTATTCAATTGAAAGAAAGGGATAATTTTAAATATTGAAAAGAATGTTATATTTAAAGTGTATATTGATGTAAATTATTAAGAGTTGTGTTTTTAGTCATACTGAATTCCAGGAATCCTAGTCTTTTCCATGTTCACATAAACAAGTAGGGATAATCTGTCCAACATTTGGTATATATGCTTCCCCTCCAAGTAGCTGCTTCCAAAAGCAGTTTTTCGATGTTCTCTGAGCTCAACTGCCTGAATTCTTCGCATTATTGTATACTCTTTCATATATAGAGCGCAACCCAATTTTTATCTTTTACCTTTTTAAAAAAAAAAAAATGGAATCTCTGAAGTAGATGGTGGTTGATAAAGAACTCTTTGATCAAGATCCATGATACAAAAATCGAAATCAGAATAACGAAGAAAAAGACATCGTGATGTAAGTTTATTATTCCTTGCATTATAGGTGTTGCTGCGTCTTGAGATCCTAATTGCCATGGTTCCGCATACACTTTGATATCTTTACCTTCATAAGATTTCCATGTTTTCAACATTTCTTCCACACTTCAAATGATTGTTGGAACCATGTCCTGATTTGAAAGGATAAAACTATTTAGACATACATATTGTCTCTCGAATATATATATATATATATATATATATATATATATATATATATATATATATATATATATATATATGTACTAAAAGTGGGAAGAGTCTAAACCAAAAGTTGAATTACGAAAAAGCCCATCAAAAGTTGATTGACAATTTTTCTCCATACAAAAAATGAGTGAAAATATTTTATATATAATAAATAATAGTACTAGATAAAATTAAGGCACATACAAATATTATGTACAGATGATGTACTTGCTTGCTTGCTTTTAATTTAATGATTACAATTCCAACGTAGCTATTCAATTGGGAGTTACAATGTTGAAACTCATGTATTTATTTGTTCATTTATTTTATTTTAATTGCCTACAAAGTCTCTGAATACAATTTATCAACTTTCCCCCTTCCTCAAACTGTTTCTTTAACAGATACGAGTCTGTTGGCTTCTCCTTTTCCCTCCAATCAGAATCTTCTTAGATTAAAACTAAATTTTCATTATTTTCTTGTAAATGTTTTATATTTAATAGCTCCAAAAATATCTAATTAATTGCTTCTTTTTATTGTCCCTTATTTAAGGTCTTTAATTAGTCAAGAAACTGATCATGAAGACTAAAGGTCAGGACAGTCTGATTGATTGAGGAGAGTAGGAAGATGGTGAATCTTTTTTTTTTTTTTTTTTTTTTTTTTTTTTTCCCCTCTCAAAAATTTCTAATAGTTTAATACTTTTCAGCTTTCTTTACCTAAATTTACCTATTTAAAGTGACCTATGAAGGGCAAATTAATCTAGCTCTTCTTATGCAGTTTCTCTTCGTTTTCCTTATGTGTTTTTCACTTTCATTTTTGCAATTTTGACCACACAAATGGCCCTGCTCTTTCAACTATAAGACAAAATTCAAGTTAAGGGGACAAACTCTTGCATGGTTGATTCCACATATGTTTTGCAATTGATGGAGCGAAATGGCTGGTATTCATGGAGCGAAGCACTAGGTTAATTTTTTTTAAATTGTTCACATGTATTATGACTTTTTTAAAATTGATATACTGCCAACCGTTTGTTTATATATTGTTGTTTTACATTCTTTTCATGTCTAACTTTTGGCTTGGAGTTCTTTTTGTACCTCAACAAATTTCACCCCTTCACATAGGTGCAGTTCAGATTGTGGTACGTTTGATATGGGAAACTATAGTTTGAGAAAATGCTTTTCTTAATGAGTCGTTTTCTTTTGTTGCCCTAAATTATTATAAATGTATTGTTTGTACAAACTGATTATTTAGTTTCATAAGAGTTTAAATTTTGAATTCGTGCAAGTCTTTTAGGATGCTAGAACTATTCAATTCACCAATTCTCTGTTGAAAATTTGCTCATATATCCACCATCCTTTATTTCCTTCTTTTGTTGTTTAATTTTAGGCAGAATTATTTTATAACTAAAACATAATTTTCAATATAATATAATTTTTTAGAATTTGAATTCATGAAGACGAGGTACACGCGCAACGCGCTTACCCAGAGACTAGTACTACTAAAAAAAGGACTTAGCGACAAACTAATTCTGTTGCTAAACAACAAAATTCGTCGCTAATCCTACTTAGCTACAAATAATTAAAAAAAATTTGTTAGCTACGAGTTATTTAGCGATGAAGTTTGTAGCTAATTTCAATTTCAATTAAAATGGCTATGATTTGCATGTTGTTCACCTGGTGTGCTGATCAAGTATAAAACGAAATGATAGATTAAACTACTATGTCATTATTAGTTGGCTTGGCTCATGAAATCACATGGAGCTAAAACCTTATTAAAATAATGGAATCTCTACCATCCAAATTAATAATTGTTGTCTGGCTCCTCTAAAAGATTCGAGGTACAATTAAGAGTCCAATGGTTTCACTTATTAAATAAACTGTGTCCTTTACATTCTTTATTTTGGCCCAATTTTCTTTACAATTTTCAAGATAGAGCCACGAGAGCTTGCTGGAAGTTTGTCCAATTCCATGCCCGTAATATATCCATATATACATGTATTAAATTTAAAAAGGATATTGCTAAAGACCTCCTCTTAGGGCAGCATTCGTAATTCAGAGGCACAACTAGGATAATCACTAAGAGTGTTCAAACTTTCAAGAACTAGGGGCAGCTATACCGCTAGGCTTTTTATTCAACATGGTGCAAATGTTACAATTGCATATACTCAGGACAACCTAAGAACTTCCTTAGTACAAGAAATCGGCATAGAACAAACAATTACCTATGTCCATTGCAATGTCACAATTGAATTGGACGTGCAAAATGTTGTAGATACATCAATTGCCAAATTCGGTAAGCTCGACATAATGTTCAGTAACACTGATATACCAGGTAAACCAATTCTCAGCATCTTAGACATAAATTACGACACAACTAAGGATGTGCTCGATGTGAATGTTGCTGGCCCCTTTTTTTGCACGAAACATGTTGCTCAGGTGATGATTCCTGCCAAGAGTGGGGCCATTGTTTTCACCACTAGCGTGGCGACAGATGTCTATATATGATGTGGTCCCCCAAGTGTACGTGGCCTCGAAAAATGCGCTTTTGGGCTCTCCAAGAATCTTGCAATTGAATTAGGGAAGTATGGAAAGAATAAGAGTTAACTGTGTTTCTCCTTACACGATAGGCACTCCATTGGCGGTGAGTGGGCCTGGGTATGTGGCGGATAGAGAGAAGGCGAATGAGTTGTTTTCAGAAGTGGGAAATTTGAAAGGAGCTACTCCTATATAGTTGAACAAGAAGTGGCAAAGGCAGTGTTGTATTTGGCAAGTGATGATTCCAAATATGTAAGTGGTTTGAACCTCATTCTTGATGGTGGTTCTAGTACCACAAATTTGGCCTTGACAGACGCTTTCAAGACATTGTTTTCACCAACTTGTTATCAATCTACCAATTAAGGAATGTTTTATTTTTGTTATTTGGGTGGGTGGGTGTTTAGAGTAGCGTCAAGGGCCTAAATGGCACCTTGTTTAACAAAAAATTACGAAAGGGGTCCTGGGCTACACAATAAACCAAAACGGGTTTATCGTGTACCCCTAAATGATTTGCCTCAAAGTAATTTTTTTTTTTCACAGAGGCTTTTATATCGTGCCTCTGTGCACGTTTTGAAGGATTTCTATAATGGTGGCCTTTTTTCTAACTCACTGGATTTCTATAAATGTGTTTTTTTCATTATTGTTTACTTCCTTGGGTGAGTTTTCCAAATTGAAGGAGACACAAACCAATTAAAGATTTAGGGCAAAACGTGCACACAGGCATGAACCATATAATACTCCTAAGCAATTGCTCCAACTTTAATATCTGTCTAGTCTATCAGCTCCAAATTGGTTATGAAATAACTATGCTTCTCTCTCTCTTGCAGAATGCGGTGAATTCAGCTACATATAAAACTTCGAAACTTACAAATTGGGTTCCTGATTGGAGAGTTAAGGAGGTGTTTTTCTAGCTGCCTTTTTAGGTTCTCATCTATCGTACCAAAGATTAATGAGTGATAAGCGTCTTTTGAGACTGATGTTTTCTAGTTATGAGAGGAAGAAACAAGCCTTTGTAATAAATGACAAAGAAATAAATATTGAATTAGATGATATATATTTTCTAATAGGGCTACCCATTAAAGGTGAAGTAGTAGTCGGCAGAACCAACCAAGTTGCTTACACATGAGAGAAGTTGTTACACCAAGTTCCTCCACAATCTCCGCGGTCTCTGAACCTTGCTATAATTTAGACCTAGACATTAGGGCGTACTCTGCCCCGTGTCCACAAAAGATTTTGTAATGGTTGAATTTTCATATGCATTAGAGCACATAGAAAAAGTAAATGATTATGCGTGGGGATTAGCAGTTTGGGTCCACTCTCTATTTGCTTTGGAAGAAAAGAGAGGCGGCACTAATCTTAGTCATCTACTAATCCAAGTAAGAAATATTTTTTTATGCTTTGTACGCCTTCCTTTTAATTTCAGAATTTAACTTTTTTGTTGGCTTTTCTTTACAGCTCTTGGCTCTAGAGCATTTACCATATATATATGGCGAACTTATTTTGAAAAGGATGATCTAGCTTTTCCATGTTCCCGTTGCTAAACAGTGGTTTGAACTTTTGGACAATTATCATGCAAATAGCCGTAAGGTGTTTGAAAGTAGAGACACGGACAAGGTATTCGCATATAATAGTTTTAATTTGAATATTAGTGAATAAGTATATAAGAAACATTTATTAGATATTATATTGATCTGAATATTGCAGTTTTAATTTGAATATAGGATTTATGGGGCAATTACTTAGAAGTACATTTTGTGCTACAGCCCTTCCTATTTGTGATAATATTGATAGTTTTAATTTGACTATATGTGTCGTGTTTTTTTTTTTTTTAATTTAATGAAGTAAATGTAGTATTTCTGGCATCACGAAGATGCAATGGTTACAAAAGGTTAGGTTAGTTCCACAACAGTAAGCTCTAACGCACAGGAAACTAACCAAAAGCAAAATAAAATGTATTGTGAAAATGATGAGAGATTAATGTTCAAATTATAACAAAGATATTTGATATCTAGGATGGTGAAAGATAGTAAATACGTGAAAGAATAGTTGAGGTATATATAAGTTGGTCTGAATATCATCGTTATAAAAGATTTATCGCACTAGTTTAAGCATTTATTTTGTTGAAACATTTCGTGATTTTAGATGAAATTCCTAGTTATTCCTTTACGTTTTCTTGTAAGGTAATTAGATGTAATACGAGTTAAAAAAAAAATATTAAACAATAACATACAAACGTAGACAAAGAAAGAATATAGAGCTCAATTAATAAGAAACCGTAGAAACAGGATCAGCCTAGTTCCTTGCAGGTTTCTTATTTACTTGCATTACATTAATTAAATAGATTTTTTTTATTTTATTTTTTGGTTTTTATAGGCTGTCCTGCTAACATTTTCAATTTTTTTTTTTTTGGTAAGTATCTTTGTATTCCTAAAAGATTGACGGGATTTAAAGAACAAGAATTGGAACATTGGATTTTTGGTATGAATTCGAACAACAATTCCTCAAAATTTATGTAAAAAAAACATTTACATACTTAAAAAATTATATCCATAAGAAAGCTATAAATCATAACTTTTATGATTAAATGTGTCTAAGAAATAATTGAAAAGTCGTACTGAAAAGTAAATCTTAAATTAATACGAACTGATGCCAACCTCCTGCAATTTCTCCCTCAATTACATTTTTTGTTTTGGTAATCAACAACGTATTTATTTTTGACTAAAGTACCAACAATATTTCATAACATAACCAATCACTTAATAAATATTTGTTTGTGATAACCAAAGTACCAAAATTAATTTATCTCTGTTTCATAGTTCTTTCTAAGTTCCTATATAACTCATGGTAGACAATTTGTAGCCAGAAAATTGAGCTTCTCATTTTTTCAGTTTTAACTCCGGTATGCAAAATTCACTAGCTCGACTAACCGGATCACTAAACCTTCTAACATGGGTAAAGGGTTCTACACTGATATGATCTTCAATTTTTATGGCTCGAATCCGAAACTTTAGGTTAAGAGTAGACGGAGCTCTACCATTCCTCCACACACATCGGAAGTCGGAGGAAATTTAGTTTCTTACTCCCTCTGTCTCAATTTATGTAGCAGTGTTTGACTTAGCACAAAGTTTAATTAAAAAAAAAAAAAAAAAGGAAGACTTTTAAAATGTATGGTCTAAAACAAATCTTTGTGCACCAGTGATCCAATATTCCATGTTTAGCTATCACAACATCTTTCCATAACCCTGCATCCTCCAAATTGAATCTCCAAAGCCACTTCATCATCATGCTTTTGTTATGGGCTGCAAGGTCCTTAATACCAAGACCTCCTTGAAATTTTGGTTGAGTCACCTTCTCCCACTTGACGAGATGGTATTTGTGGTCCTCACTGTTGCCTTCCTAGAGAAAATCTCTCCTTAGCTTGTCAATTTGCTCCAGAACGTCAGTTGGGATTTGAAACAGTGCCATATAATAAGTAGGTAAGTCATCGAGAACACGTTGATTAGTGTCGACCTACCACCAAATGAAAGATATTGCATTTGCCATGTTGCCAATTTCTTTTCGAACTTTTCAATGATTCGTCCGTATTTCGGTGAGATTTGTATTTAGCACCCAAAGGAAGACCCAAGTAAGTGGAAGGAAATGATCCAATCTTGCAACCCATGATATCCGCTAGCTCTTCCATATTTGGTACCTCGTTGACAGGATAAATAGTGCTCTTAAGCATGTTCATATACGAGACACTGAAATAGCTTCAAAAATAAATAAGGTTCGGTTAAGCTTTGTCACTGTGATCGCTCGGACCACAAAAGATCAAAGTATCGTACACGCATATAACAAGTGAGAGACATCGGTTTGAGGTCTGGGTTCCTTCCTATCTTAAATGGCACAATCCATTGCAAATGGCTAGTTGTCCGTAACATTTTGCTAAGTCTTTCCATTGCCAAAATGAACAAAAAGGTGAGATCGGATCACCTTGCCTAATGCCTCTGCGGGGGAAAAGAAACCCACGTGTCCCCCGTTAACCAAAATGAAATATTTGACAAGAGAGATGCTATACTTTATCCACCTTATCCTTTGTTTCCAAAGCCCACGTGACTCGGTAATGTTAAGCACATATGACCACTCACTTTGTCGAAAGCCTTCTCTATGTTTAGCTTGAATAGCAACCACGGTTCTCCACTCTTTAGTCTCCAATCTAGAGCCTCATTGGCAATGAGTGATGCGTCCGTGATTTGCCTTCCCTAACAAAAGCATTCGACTCCCCGACACCAATTTCCCGATCACCGTTTTGAGTCTTTACGTAAGTAACTTCAAAGCAATTTTGTAGACACTACTAATTAGACTGATTGGTCTATAATCCTTGAGTTTGATTGCCCCTTTCTTCTTAAGAATCAAGGAAATGAAGGAAGCATTGATGCATTTGACCATGTGACAGTGGTGATGGAAGTGCTTCAAGGCATTGATAATCTCATTTTTGATGACCTCCCAAGCATGTTGAAAAAAGGCCATAGTAAAGCCATCCGGCCCTGGTGCCTTATCTGGAGCACAATTTTTAATGATTGAATGAATCTTATCTTCTTCAAACTCCCTTTCCACCCAGATCTTTTCTTCGAGAGATTCTAGCTAGATTATCAAATCTAACCGATGGTCTCCAAGGTTCATTCTCTATCTGTTGTTGATAGAAGCTCAAAATCTCCTCTTTGATTTCTTCTTTGTCTTCGATAGTGGACCCCTTTACTTATAGCTTATCAATGCAATTATACCTTCTATGTGCATTAGCCATGTTTTGGAAAACTTTGTGTTTCTATCCCCATCCCCGAGCCATAGACATCTTGACTTTTGTCTCCAAGATATCTCTTCAATCCTTGCTACTTCTTCTATCCGAACTGCAAATTAAGCAATTGAATCTTTTCATCTTCCGTAAGGATTCTACGCCTTGAGATTGCTCCGGTCTTGAAAGTTCATTTAGAGCCTTGCTTCTTTGGTCTTCAACTTCCCAAATACCTCTCTGTTCTAATTGGAGATATCCTTTTTCAAAAGTTTAAGCTTCGTGTTAGAATGAAATCGGGACTACCCACAACCTCATAACTATTCCACCAAGCTTTTACACAATCAAGAAACCCCTCCGTCTGTGACCACATATTTTCAAACTTGAAGCAAGATGTGCTAGAGTCCCGATCCCCACACTCCAACATCAAAGGCTTATGATCGGATTCCACTCTCTAGGGAGGGCTATCTGTTTTATAGCCTTAAAACAATCATTCCAATCGGGAGAGAAATCAAGAATTTGTCTAATCGTGATGCGCAATTGTTCGGTTCCTCTAGACCAAGTGTATTGAGCTCCCGGAAGAGGCAAATCCATGAGACCCAAATCTAGTATAGTATCGAGAAAATTTTTATGGTACTTGTCCTTTCGTGACAATTAAATTTCTCATAATCAAATCTACACACATTAAAGTCTCCTCCCAACACCCAATAACCATCCTAGGTGCCCACCTTATAAATAAGCTAGTTCATACCAAAGATCCTCCCTTTCATTGTTGCTATGTGGACCATACACCCAGGTGAACACACCCGAATTGCTGCGGACTCTCATTTAAAGCCGAATATGTTCCGGAGCTCAACGATGATGCTTTTCCACACCTTTTGTCCCGTATTATTATAATTCCCCCTGGTTCCACTAGCTTGTAAAGCGCCTAGCCAACTAGCCCCCATCTATTACCCCAAAGAGAGCCTACAAGTTGATGTGACCAGGTCCTTAATTTTAGTCTCTTGCAAACAAACTATATCGACCTTCCAATTCATCAATAGAGATTTAATGGTACTTTTTCGACTTTCGTTCAAACCCCTAACATTCCGACTTAAGATTTTTAATTTCATCTTGACCGAGCTTTGTGAGACCTACCCTCAACCTTGATGGCTCGGCATCCGAATTAAACTTGACGATAATCTTTTTAACTCGATTTGCCCTTTCTTCTTTTTAGGCTTTGGCCCGCCCTCTCGAAGATACCATACGTTGTTCGTTTTACCTCCTTTGTTCCATCCTTATGATCATGTCAAACGAGTTCATGTTCGATCGGGCGACATTAACCCCAAAAGCTTTGCAAGCCTTGACCATGATCAATTTAGTCCAATTAGAAGGAGAAATAGCCGTGGGGTTTGGACACGATGGTTATGTACATTGTCTTCATACCAAGGAAGTGATGGGAACCCGTTACATACAATAGAAGACTGGTCAGAATCAGAAGCAATTGTAGGATTCATCTGCGAAGGAATTCCAAGTGGATGTTGAAATTCTCCGATTCCAGATGCAGTTGCAGGATTCATCATCTGCGAAGGGTTTCCAAGTGAACTAATTTGTTGAAATTCTCCAATTCCAGGGGGTACCAATTGTTGATACTCTTCTCCATCTTCTCCTTCATCATCAACTTCACAAATGCTTGGACAAGCATCGTCCTCTTTCTCTGAAACTATGCATTTAAGTTCGAGAACCTGAAGCTCAGTAGAAAGAGGATCAAGAAAATCACGAGGGGGTGATATTCGAGTGTTAAAAATACATGGGTCTTGGGCCCTTGGCTTCCGTATACTTTTACCCTTATTTCTCCTCCGATATGGGCCTTTGTAGAGAGAGCCCTTGTTTATCGATTTTAATTTCGTGGGCCCAACTATAGAGGAAGATCCAACCTCAAATGTTTTAGCATTAGGTTTAAGTGTTGGGCCCAATACGATATTACGTGGCAAATTTGAATTAAAGTCGAGACCACGAAATTTGGCCGTACTGGTCCGCACTGCATTACGTCCTTTTCTTTTCTTGATATCTCTCCGCATCGTCTTCTCCTACCAATTTTTTTCCTTTGCCACCATGCTCATCTCCGCGACCCAAATTTTTGTGTGGGCATACGGAATCACCCAAATTTCATAACTCAAATCGGCCACTTTGAGTTCTAATTTGCAAGGAGATCTCTGAGGTCTCCTTGATGCATATTCTTGCCCATTGCATTAGATCTTTTCTTTGTGTCCTCGTCGATGTCCACAAAGCCTCGCATAAATCTCCGATCCTTTGGAATGAGTTGTTAGACCGAGGGCATGAAGTGGAATACCTAAAAAAGCTTTGATCCAAAGCTTAGCGAGGCGAACTCGATCAAAGGCCGCGACCACCATTCCGGGGCAAGTCTCCGGCCATTCCGAACCGCCACCGACCTTCCTTATGAAAGTGGGTCTCCGGAAGGGTATTAGAAGATTATGGGACACCTTTGTTCAACAGACACGTTTTGAAGTGGGCAATGGCTCACTCTTAAGATTACGGAAGGACAAATGGGTGGAAGTACCATCCTTCAGATGACTTTCAAATTTGTTCGAATAGCTCAAGATCCCAACTTTATAATTCGCTAACGAGAGAAGAGAACATTTGGGACTTGTCTTTCAGAAGAAACATGTATGATTGGGAAGTGAATGAGTTGCTAGATCTTTTTTCGAGACTTCAACAATGTTTCATCAATCCCCAGCGGTGACAAACTCAAATGGGGACAACACGGTGGGGGAATCTACACGGTAAAGAAGGATACCATCAAATGTGCTCTAGAAATCCATTCATAGACAATTGGCCACGGAAACTCATTTGGAGAACAAAAAACTACCTCTTAAAGTCATATGTTTCACTTGGGACGGCTCTCTATACGAGGCTTGTCTTACTCAAGACAACTTTGATGAAAAGGAACACTCGGCTTCCAAGCAGATGCCATATGTGCGAAAGGAGGTTGAAACTACCATGCATCTTTTCCTCCCTTTGTGAAGTGGCCTCGAAATACGGAATCTTTTTTTGCCTCTTTGGTCTTAATTGTACCATTCCTCTCTCAATAAAGGAAGCTTATGAGAGGCCGGAATCTATGGAAAGTTGACAAAGCCATCAAGAAAATACGGAACAGGTACCCGACCTTGTATATTTTGGTGTATCGGGTTAGAAAGGAATAGGAGATGTTTTTCGGGGTGTCAACACCTTTAGGTCTTTTGAAAGCAAGGTGTATTGCCAATTTGTTTAGTTGGACCAAATTGGTCCCCGTAGGTAATGCAGATCAACTTGTGGATTTTACTAGCTCATTAGTTACGCTTAGATATTTGTTGTACAGCCCGGCCTTTCTTTTTTTGTAAGCTCAAATGCTATATCTTGTAATTATTGCATCTTCTTGATGCCTTTGATTAATACCACTTACTTCATCCAAAAAAAAAAAAAAAAAACAAATCTTAGACATTCGTGTGACTATAAATCATTTCATCAAAGATAAAAGTGAAATTTTAAAGTTAAGTTGTTTCTATTTATAAAAAGATGATATTCTTTTTGGAACCGACTAAAAAGGAAAAAATGCCACATAAATTGAGACACAGGGAGTACCAAGTTAATGGATCTCTTAATTATATAACATATTCCGTGCGCTGGAAAATGAAAGTGAAGGTACTAATAGAGATGCACACACACACACACACACACACACAAAAAAAAAAAAAAAAAAAAAAAAAAAAAAGCAATACAAACACATCTATTTGGTTATACAAACCTCTATATACATTACAAATTACTCAAATTTATTTCATTCTAATACAGTAATACTAATGTTATTTGTTTTTTAAAGATAAATTAGAGTTCTCTAAAACGAAATGGTTCTTAAATCTCACGCTTATTCATATGTGACTCTATTGTAAATACAACAAAAACGTACAAAGTTTTATTTCCCAACTAATGGTTATTGTCTATTTGGCTTTTTCATTTCCATCTTGTTCCATTTTTAGCTAATTTCCTAGTGAAGTTAGTCCTTGAACTGCTTCACAGAAAATCTTTTTTGTCTTTTCGTCACGGTTGTAAACCATATCCGAGCTAGCTTGTGCCCACCGAGGAAAAATCACATAATATTTTTTGTCTCTACTAGCATTAGAACCCTGATTTCCAAAATCTATGCCGACTTTATTAACCGCTAGGCCACGTAATCTAATTCTAGATACTCCACTTTTATCCTACTGCAATAAGTACTTGCTACTGTTTTTAAATTCTAAGTTGACCAACTCCCATAATTGGTCAACTTGACCTTAAAATCAACTTAGATACCAAAAGTGAAATGAAGGGGAGGGTAATTTCTTATGATAATATACTACTAAGCATGTATTAAACTGCCTGTGTATTGCAGCTTATTGCTTGTAAACTAGAGTTATAATTACCTAGTCACAAATATTTTTTAACAAATTTTTTACAGCTTTTGTGGAGCAATTCCTGAAAGCCACCTCACAACCCTGAAAGAAGAAAATTACATTAACAAAAACATAAAGAAATGACAAAACTAAACCTGGAAATAAGAACCTTTCTGCATTTGAATGCAGCTTTCCACATGGTGAAAAAAGCTCAAGCATTCAAGGCCTGTACAAAAAATTTCCAAACCTACAAGATAATCTTTTTCCTGAAAATAAACTACATTTATCTCCTATGTCACTGTCATACAGTTGGTAAGTATTTGTCCTTCATTCGAGAAATAAGCTTAAATTTCTCCTCAGCTTCAACTTGATGTCGTATATCAGATCGTGAAGCTCTATCCGGGTGAAATGTCAGCAAGGCTTTCTTGTAAGCAACGCGCACCTGAAACAAGAATTTATTCTAAGTAATGTCTCTCGTGCTATTCTTCTAACTGCGACTAACACTTCACAAATAGAAATATAAGAAAGAGATGGCAATACGGAGAAGTTTGTAAGACAAAACTCAAACACAACTCCCGAAATCCCATGTAAAAACACAAGAAATGAGAAAAAGTGGCATGTTGAAATATGAATGCCAGAGGCGGAGCTCGCCCTTAAATTTTGGGTTCGGCAGAACCCAGTAGCTTTAGCTCAAATCCTATATATTAAAAAAATTATTTGATATGTATAAATAATATATTCAGAACATATAAATAATATATTCATAACCCAGTAAATAAAATAAGTTATGATCTCAAACCCATAAACTAAAAATTCTAGCTTCGCCTGTCATGAGTGAAGGATCGAAATTTGATGAGCTGGTAATAGAAGGTGGAAAATATATTTAGAGACTGAGTGTACACAAACCTCATGATTAGTGCCATCACCAACATTGATCCCCAATCCGCGCAACACCGAAGCCATATCAAGGCATGTCATTTCAAGCTTACTGAGTTCCTTCCGAACTTCGGCTCGTATCCGCTCCTTCAAGTTCATATTCTCTACGTCCTAAAAAGATTCATCAGATGGTTTAAACACGAGGAAAAATCCAAATATGCTATAATCACAAAATAACACAGAGGCAACATAAGTGGCATGGAAAAGAAACACAAAGAAATATAAAGATAGAGAGGCTGCACAAAGGCGCGAAATAGACAACAGAAGAGGCCAAGTTATCATACCTTCTTTTGAGTCTCTCTCATTTCCTCCACACGCTGCTTTTGTCTCTTCTCCATTTCTAATAGACGCATATTTTCAGCCTTCTTTCTTTTCAGCAACTGCTTCATTTTCTTGGCTTCTTCTGCCTGAATGGGTAAAAAAAGCACATCAGATAACAGTACATCTTCGAACATATACAAATCTTACTTTCTTTTAGCTAATTTATCTTTTCCTCCGTGGTTGCACTTTTTTATCAGAAATTGTAGAACTTCAATCTTAATCTTCAAAGTTTATTGTTTAGAACACCATCAAAACAGCAATCTTAGCCAATTACAAACCAAAATTCGTAACATAATGCTAACCTGATATCTTCACATTAACAAAAGACACATGACATGAAAATAACATACTACCAGTTGCCCCACATGATGTTTACTTCTATATCCATTTATGGACCCCAGGGCTTAGTTCAAGTGGCAAAGGTTGAGGGACTTGTGACGGGGGTCACAGGTTCGAACCCTGCGCCATGCGAACTAAGTATGATATTTAAGTCAAGGAGGATAGAGAGGCAGGCCTAATATCCCCGAGTTTCGAACGCTGCATGTGGTCTTAAGGGTTGGTCCAAGACAAATTTCTCGGTCATCAAATAAAAATAATAAATAAATAACCAGAATGGGATTATCTATAGAAATTAATTTTCTAATTTTATGAGCATGAAAGGGAGAGAAAGGGGCCCGCTGAAAACCATTGCCTTTTGGCTCCATACAGAAACCCGGCCATGAAGAAATATCACAACTATCCTTTGGAAAAAACGTGTTACTTTAACTAGACCAATGCCCTCGGGAAAGAACATGATGAAGGAAGGCGAAATGGAAGGTTTAGTTGACCCTTAAGGAGAGGGATCAAACTCTCCCTGCCTCTACCTCTGACAGTACGAAGCAGAATTTACAATGTTTTTGTCTTCTTTTCCTGGATCTCTCTGTCTAATGTGCTGCATATATTTTATCATAATAAAAGTATCAAGGGCCTGGTGAATGCTATTGTTCGTCTCATCTTCCATATGGTCTCACCAACCAACAATGGTAAGAAGTAAAACTCTTGTCCATAGTTCCGATTCTTGAATCTAGAGGCATTATCTTTCAAGTGACTAAGAGATACTATATTCACCCATTTTAATGAGTACTAAATCCTACCCAATACACAGGTAATTTTAGCCATTTTACTACTCTTTTCTTCTCAATGAAAAATTTCCGAACAACCACATCTTAGTATTTTTCTCCAATGGTAAGCCCGAGATATTTTACCAGAGTTTTTGTTCAATGTCCCTACTTCGCCTATCGGAATGAGATCACATTTTTTCAAACTAATTTCGGACACTGCCACGTGGTCCATTGGAAATTTCTCTCAGGAAACCTATCACAATTAGCTTCACTGGAGATCAACGGCTCATCTGCATATAATAGGTTGTTTTTTTTAAGAGACAGATAGTTTTTTAGTATTAATAGAAATGAATCATCAAGGAGGTACTAGAAGTGTACAGAAGTGTTTGCAGACTTAGCTCCACTGAGGATGTAAAGAGTCTATGAAGTCTAATACATCGTCAATATCATTTATAAAGGTCCTCTCCGAAGCCTTATTCTTTTGTTATTTTCCACCTTTAGACTCACCATTCCTTCAAAATCCAACCAAAACTTGGTTGCTTCCATAATTTAGTGCCAGAGGATATTGTGGCATCTTTATTACACCACTGCCTCTCCACTCCACACCTAGCTTTGATCACCCTCCATAAGTCCTCCATATCAACAGTAAATCTCCAGAACTGTTTGAACCTAGGAATTTTACTATAAAGTCTTAAAGTTCTTCAACCTTAGTCAATCCTTCCTTCTCGCTTTAGTCTCAGCTGACCAATAACTAAACTCATTTTAAGAGAGAATAAGACCCGGGAAAATTTCATCAGAAAAGAAGTGTCCTACCGAAACAATTGCATCAGAAGTGTGGCAGTAGCTCAACAGGGAAAAAGTATATACCAGGCGGAGCCACATATGGCTAAGGGGGTTCATCCTTCGGCAGAAAATTACACTGTTTATACATGGTTAAAATTATTTTTTAAGTATAGATAGTATAAGTTGAACCCCCTTGGGCTTCTTCATGGGTTTACTTCTTCATATTTTGAACCCCCTTGTCGCAAATCTTGGCTCCGCCACTGGTATATACCTGACCTTTTTGCTAAGTAATACTCCCTCCGGATCAAAAAAAGAGTCCACTTAGTCATTTGCATACCCCTTAAGAAAATACTAACTCCTAGACAAAAATAAGTAATTTGACTAAACTACCCCTAATTAAATAGACATTGGGATTTGATCATATAACACTTAATAGGGGCAAATATGGAAAAACAAGGTTAATTTTTTCTTGATTTGCTAAGTGGACTCTTTTTTTGATCCAAGAAAAAAAGGCTAAGTGGACTCTTTTTTTGATCCGGAGGGAGTATTTGTTAAATTAGTCAGGCGGACTATCTGTGCCAATCCTTCTTCAATTTTCCATACACAACTAAACAAACCATATGTGGAACAAAAAGACATGTCTACTTGAAAGCCCCAACATAGAGGTGCAGAGAGTACAATATTGGATTTGTTACTGTTGTCAAAGGTGAGCTCCTTTAAACCCTTAAACTCAGTAAAGCCAGGTTGTGCGCTTCTCGTCACTTAGGTGACGCTTAAGTGTAGGCGGTAAGGTACTAAGGCATGCGTCTCAATGCCCATGAACTCTATCTTCAAAAGGCAATACTAAATAATACAATGGATATAGTTAGTATAAAGGATACATTAATTGTAAAATAGCATAATGAAGATATTGTTAGTGATTAGGAATAAGAGATTAACTACTTTTGCCATAAAAATTAAGTATTCACTTTTTTCCGGAATAATTTTTCACTTTATTCGGCCATGAAAATTCCAAATTCAACTTGAAGTTGGATTCCAAATTTGGAAAACAGCTTATAACCAGTTTTCCAACTCCATCTTCATAATTCCAATTAAAATGCTCATTCTCTCATTTGCAAAAAGAATAACCAAACACAACTCCATCTTCAACTCCAACTTCAAAAACTCCAAATAAAGTGAAGAATATTAGGTTTCTATGGTCAAACGCCTACTAAACTTTTAATATAAGAACCTCGTAATCGTAAGAAATTGAGCTTTTTAGTTATGGGCCTAGCAAAAGAAAAATTGGGATAGGACTCTATAGGATCTCCCCCCTCTCTTCAAAACCGGATGTGAAAGTTCCCTTTTATCCAAAAAACATAAAGCTACATTGTTCCATCTAAATCAAGAAATTAGAAGTGGCTTTTAAACTTGATTGACATGATTTACTTCATATAGATGTATAGCTTTTCGGTTCTTTTTTATTTTTTTGAGGGAAAATGTATTTAGTGTTTCAGTTCTTTTGTTCAAAATAGTTATTATTTGTCTATTTTCTCCTGAAAGAAAATAGCTATGTTTTTCTTTCTTCATTAGTGTTTTTGTTTGTTAAAGCTCATGCTTAAATTACGCTTTCTACTTTAATGCCCCAAAAGACTTTAGTTTTTTTCTCTTTTGACTACTCAAGGCTTCAAAGATCCATAATTTAAAGGAAATAGGGAAGGAAGGTTTTTCTTCTTCTTCTTCTATGAGAAATAATAGAAAGGGAGGAAATTTCACGAACTCTACCGGGAGTTTATTCGTATATTTCTACATCAACTGACTACTTCAAGTTTCTAATTATTATGAATGCAATGAACAGCCTGTTAATCTCTTACAGACTCTTACAGTCTTGCTCTCTACAACCTGGCTACAATAACTCCGTTCACACCCTGGAGCATATAGGTTACAAAGAAGCACATTAAGCATCAAAAGTAGAGAATATTTGATCAATTATGGCATTGATGAGATCAAAATTATGGGAGTAGACCTCGGTTCCACCAATACACAATAAACTTTCATAAGACATTCAGCAGTAAAAAGATAAACATGTTACAGTATGAACACCGAAAGCATAACAGAAAACCAAATCTCTACAAAAGTTATCAGTAAGGACACATGACAGACCTGAATTGCTAACGTTCTTTGCCTAGAAGCCAATTCTTCCTCTAGTGCCTTTTTGTATTCGGAAGTCTCCTTCATCCTTTCTCTTTCGGTCGTAATACAGTTCTCAACATGATCCTTCACATTCTCACCATCTTGGCCATTCACATCATCATGCCTTTCATCCTTGTGTTGGCTCATAGATACAGATTCCGAAAGATCCTCCTCCACCAAGGAACCTCTGTTTCTAGGTTGAGTTTCATTATGTTTTGCACTTACTTCTGATGTCCTATCAGGAATCCATTTCCCATTTTCCTGATCGACACATTTTTTGCTGCTGATTCGTGAGCCTGATGAAGCTCTCCTGCAAATAGAAGACTCTCTAGGACTAACGGGGTATGGATAGTGTTCAACGGATGATCGGGGACGGGTAGTCCACCATGGAAATCCTTCAGAAAATAAATCCTCCTTCCCTTTGAAATTACTAGTACCATGTCTTGATGCTTTGAAGAAACGAAAATTATAACTCTTAGCCGTCTCCTGACACTTCTTACCATTATCAGCAGAAATATGCTGACTCCTACCATTTTCAGTTTCAACATCACGCTGGTGCTTGCTAAGACGAGGTTCCTCCTCTGCTACCCTACACGAAACAGGATTTTCTAAACGAGGTCCTGCAGCTGGAATACTCCCTTCTTTGCCTTGTTCTGAATGTTTTTTTATAAAAGGATTCTGTTGATATTCACAGGGTCTACTGGGATAACCCTCTTCAAAGTTCTCTGTTTGTGGATCTCCATCGTCATGGACATCAGCCGTACCAGAAGTACAACGTGATTCGTGTGTTGGTTTAGGAGATAGAACTTCCTTTTCAGAACAAGCTGGATGCTCTTCCCTCTCAGCAGGCTTAGGTTGAATTCCAACACTGGATGCATCATTGGTATCTCTAACACCAGATTGACCAATGTTATCATTTTTCCTCTTTAACGAAGCTTTCTGCCACTGCTCTCGAAGCTTTCCAGAACAATCTTCCATGAAGTCATCATCATCAGATGAACTACTCTCAGTATCAGACGTCAAACCATAGCGATTTTGGACAGGAGCTTTCCCAGAGTAAGTTCTTTTGCATTTTGATAACTTCACTGGAGGAATATTTTCTCCAACAAACTGACAATCATCACCAATTTCATCTAAAGGTTCTTTAGCACTTCTCGAGGTTGAGCATGGTCTCATGCTAGGGGATGGGTCATGAAAGAAGTGGCGGTCATCTTCTACGCCAAATTCAGGATATTCATTCTCATTGCTTTCGTCATCATCGATGAAGATTATGTTCCTCAAAGGAGACCGTTTTTTGTCTTTCTTTGCAGCTGTCTTACCTCGAACCTTCTTGGGTGTCGATTCAGGCACATCAATAAAAATAACATTACTAAAAGTTTCAGTCTCAACATCAATCAGAACAACATGATCACTTCTTCCACCATCATTGCACCTCCTCAACGTCTTTGTCCCAGTACGGGGCCTGCGATGAGACTCACCTAGAAACACCCCACTCATTTGTCTCTGCAGAAACGACAAAAAGCAATTTAAAAATAACTCACAACCAAAAAAAAAAAAAAAAAAGAACAAGGAGGAATTCAGGTGACAAAAAGAATAAAAATTCAAAGAGTACGCTAAACAAAACCTGGTGATCACCCGCTGATCATCGTCACTGGTTAATATTTGAAAGAAAAGAAGAAAAATACTCAGTCCATCATAAGAGCTAGTCAATTTCCACACTACCCCTACTCCATGTTATTAGCTCTATTTTTTCTTCTTTTTTATTATTAAAGTTTTGTTCGAACCAACTTGCGTGCACCTAGACTAATCCAATACTAGGAAGCTTACCATAGCCAACAAGCACAAGTATCAAGTAAATCTACATGCCGAGATTAAAGCAATGAGCTTATATGGGATGTTGCAGCTGAAATTTGAACCTAAAATCTCCAAGTTATTTCCATATTACTAGCTCTTATCAGCATGAAAGCATTATTTTCACTCTTTGCCACTTTTCATTATCACCAAAACCGATATCCCATGTCCCACTCCACCCACACCTCTACTAAAAGCCAGCAGCTTTATGTTACAACCAAATACTGGAAACAGAGGCGGACCAGAGATTTCAACTTTATGGGTTCTGAATTTTAAAATGACAACTTCAAGTGATAATAAGTTAATAACTGGGTTCTAAGGAGCCGTTTGGACATGATTTCATCTCATGAGATGAAATCATGTTTGGACATGCAATTTGGATTTCTTAAGTTGCAGTTTTTTTTATAAACATAAAAACCCCACAAGTTGTGAAAATCATCAAAATTTTCCCAATTCTTATACAATCTTACCAAATGAGTAAATCATAGTTCATAATAAAATTAATACGCTACTAGAAGGCCTTTCTAAAAAATACAACATCAATTGATCAAACTTTAGTTCAATAAAAAGGAAAATTTAACATGAATAGTAATATAACTACTCTTAAATATAATCCTCCCACATGGTACGAACAATCTCTCCACGCGGAGCATGCATTTCCCCATCATTTGCAGATTAATATTTAATACAAATGGTTGGTAAACATGATTGGTAAATATATCTACCAACTTATAGGTTTTTTTACAAAATATAGACATATAAACGTACGGGTCAAATTTTACATTTATATTTTTTCAAATCCCAAATCATGCCTTTTTGGATGATTTGGGATTTCATCTCATGTCCAAACACTGAGATGAAATCGCATGTCCAAACACCTACTAAATCTAATATTTGTATATATTTAATGAACTTCTTAACACAAATACACCATTTGAGCAAAAGCTATTGGGTTCTGCCGAACTTGTATCCGGACTTCTAGCTCCGCCACTGACCAGAAAACAACAACAACATACCCAGTGTAATCCCACAAGTGGGGTCTGGGGAGGGTAGGATGTACGCAGACCTTACCTCATCCTTTGCGGGGTAGAGAGGCTGTTTCCGGATAGACCCTTGGCTAAAAAGAAACGTAGTCAATGAAGAACAAATGAAGATACAGAACAAATGAAGCAACACATAGTAATACACACACAAAGATAATGATCTACACGATACCAAAATAACACTACTAAGAAAAAGAGAAGTGGAGATGGAAAGGCTAGCCCCCCACCTCTCTCACACAGAGCGACAAAACTCAACTACCTACTAACCTTCTATCGTAATCATCGACCTCCAAATCTTCCTATCTAAGGTCATGTCCTGTCTTATCACCTCGCGGGATTACACTCGGGGCTGATATGTTGTTGTTGTTGTTGTAGTAGGTAAAACATATTTTTTCTAACATTTCACATCATTACAAAGCTGAGCATAACTTAATCAGAGTATTATACTGCTTTTACAACCAAAATTAAATAGATTAAGCAGCAATTACATAGATCAAAACACAACAATTCCTTCTAACATACCAATCATTACACTATCATCACTATTTACCAAAAACTAAACAAGAAAACTCATTATGCAGCCCAAAGGGTCCCTAAAAATCCAATTTTTTCACTACATACAAAAGTATACATCAAAATAAAAAATTAAAGCATACCCAAATCAAGAAAATCCAAGAACTCACAAACCCAAAGTCGCAATTAGTAAATAAAACCAAAAACACTGATCGATTTAATAAAATAATGAATACCCAATTCAACAATTAATTAAAAAAATCGTAATTTGTGTAGAAACTTACCTTTATAAAGAAAGTACAAAACCCTAAGCGCGTAAAATCATGGAATTTTACAAAGAATATATGAAGAAAAAGGAAAGGAAGAGGAAAAAAAAACAAGTGGTTTTTATTTTTTTTTATATTTTTATTTATTAGTATAGTAATTTTTCCTTTATATATTGAAGGAAATGAAAATTCAAAACAAAATAAAAAAAAAAAAAGGTTATTTAAAAATGATGACTTTTATTTGGCTCTGTTGACTTTTTTTTCTTTCTTGCCGACGTCAAGGGGAAATGAGATTGAGGTTTAAATTACCGTTGGACTTTTTAAAATCATATTTTTCTTTTATACTTGTTTTGGGTTTCTAGATTTTATAATTTGAGTTTAATGTTTTATACTCTGATTGGTGTGAGAAAATATTTACACTATCAAGTTATTTATAAAATAATTAAAGGTATTTAACATTAATTAATAATCTAATAAAAATGATAACTACTATATCGTCCCAAAATAAGTGTCACTTCAGGAATTCAAGATAAATAACACTCCTCCGGATCAAAAAGAGTGTCCACTTAGCTATTTGCACACTTCTTAAGAAAATACTAACTTCTAGATAAAAATAGGTAATTTGATTAAATTGTCTCTAATTAAATAGGTATTGGATTTAATCGCATAACACTTAATAGAGGCAAATTTAGAAAAATAAAGTTAATTCTTTTTTTATTTGATAAGTGAACACTCTTTTTGATCCGAAGAGAGTAGTAATTTTTTTCAACTATGCCCTTATAAAGAACTACTACTACTTTTCCTTAACAATGTTCATTTCTCAATAAATGTCTAATAAATAGGGGTGACTTATTAACTCTTCTTTATATTTATTGTTTTTCTTAATTGACATGAAATGATCTAAAGTTACACTTATTTTAAGACGAAGGAGTAATCCTAATTTCAATTTTCTGATAGAGTAAACAATCGAACTTATTGTTTTTTTCTTGCTGACGTCAAGGGGAAGTGAGATTGAGGTTCAAATTACCGTTGGACTTTTTGAAATCATATTTTTCTTTTATTTGTTTTGGGTTTATTTGAGTTTAATGTTTTATACTCTGATTGGTGTGAGAAAATATTGACACTATCAGATTATTTATAAAATAATTAAAAGTAATTTTTTACTCTCTCTGTATCAATTTACTTTATTTAGATATAGTTCGGATACAATCTTTTTTTTTGAAAAATAATTTACATATTTAAACTACATAAAAAGTATATTTAGATCATGAATTTAGAATATTAAAGGGCATCTTTAAGTTTTTTTTTTTAAAAAAATAATTTACATATTTAAAATAAAAATATAAAAAGCCCTAATATTATCGGTAAAACAATCTAAAGAATATAATTAAGTTGATAATTTATTAATCGTTTTGAGATTCTACGAATCAAAAAAATCATAGTAACAATAAATGTTTCTTTATGATAATGATTGTGAACTTAAGACTAAATTTCTGCTTTTGAAAAGTGTTCAATAATAGGAGTTGACAACAATAGTAATTGGTGACAATGAAAATAATTGGTTTACTAATAATCTAATAAAAATATTAACTAATATGTTGCCCTAATTTTTAGTTTGCTGTTAGTGTAAAACAATCTAACATTGTCGGTACATATAATTAAGTTGATAATTTATTTCAATACTCATCGTTTTGAGATTCTAGCCGAATTCAAAATTATTTCTCTTATATCATAGTAACAATAACTACTGCTTTTGCTACTTCTTTATGATAATGATTGTGAACTTAAGACTAAATTTCTGCTTTTGGAAGTGTTCAATAATAGGAGTTGACAACAATAGTAATTGGTGACAACTGAAAATGTAGTTTGGAAGAGTTTACTAATAAGTCATATTCATTACTAAAATTCTACGCGAGACTGTGGACAGTCACATGGGCTGGCTATTAACCTCTCTCATTCATTTGGATCTAGGGCCGTTAATCTAAGGTGATTTACAAGAATAGTCTTGGAGGTGGGTGATCTTAAGCTTTTGACCTCGTTAACCGCATGAAAAAATTAATTTTAACAAATTTTGACTTTTGACTTTGAGAATTTGTCCATTGAGCACTAGGAGTTAAAAGTTCAAAATCATTCACTTCCAAAGTCATTGGATGTAATTCCCTGGTTAATCTACCAAACTATGGACAGTGGATAACGTAGTTGGAGCTTCAATTAATGGGTCAATAAACTTCCCTTTGGACCATCCAAGATCAAATAGATCAAAGCCCAACTGGACAAATCTGATGTAGTGAGATTTACGCAACTGTTCATTTTTAGGGCATCATTTAGGTTTTGTCCCTTATTTTTAAATTGTGCAACGGAAAGAAATATAGCCCTATGATAGACTCTGTGTGTGTGTGTATATAATGTTTGCCACATTTAGCATATATTTATCAGCTGCTAATATAATAAACAAAACATTAGACTATCATCTAATGTTCGTCTTAATTTGAAACATAAAAGTTATTTGATAACATCATGTATCTAGCATTTCCACTTGTATTTCTAACGTTTTATCATGAGGCATACACGAGCGGAAATATAAGCATGAACGTGATGAGCTTTTATAAAACATGAGATGTCATAATAATTTAAGAAATATTTTTATGTTCAAAGATGGCTAAATACCTTCGTGTTCTAACATAATCGTGTCTATGAAACCTCTAAAAGGAAACATACTTGCCGGGACAAGGCCCCCAAAAGATACCTTTAGATCAAAACTAATTAAAGAATGACAATGTCTTGAGATGGGGCTCGCAAAGAAAGGGTCATTTACTAAATAGTCATCCCAAAAAGAGACAACTGGTGAAAATTTCTGAATAATTTGTCTACCAACGGAAAGAAATCACTCGTATCCCAAATTATGAGGTACAACTTTACCCCAATGCAACTCACTGTGTGTGTGTGTGTACTGCACTCAGATTTACATAATATAATCCTTCATGGTATAGAATAGAAACCCTAGTTTTGTAAAGTTTCATACTTTTGGAAACGTGGGGAAGAACTCCATTGCAAAAGATGCCACATTTAGCATAGGATCAAATGTCATTGACAAATTTTGATCAGCTGCTAATATAATAGAACTCTTAATGCAACATTGAGATTTGGTAATGCATTTATGTACTGCCTTGCGTCTCTTGAAAAAATAGCCATAACTCTTTGCACGGTGTCCGTTTGACCCCGTAAGGTATACAACAGTACTCACACATTGTGAAATCTATGACCTCAAAATGTCAAATTCCAAAATGTTATTCTTCTTTCCGCTTAAAAATATTTTAAAAAGGCCTTTTAATGGAGTCTTAATTTGAATTACTTTAAACTTAGGGGTGCAAGAGGAAGTTATTTGATAACATTATGTATCTAGCATTTCCACTTGTATTTGCATATGAAGTTTATATATATAGCAGGTAAGAATCATGATATGAACTACTTTTGTAAGATATATCTCGCCTAGTTCCTAGTTTTTTTTCTTTTTTATGCATATATAATAGCTACTTGAGGAGAGTCTCCTCGATCCGCTCAAACCCCTTAATTTGTAATGATGCAATTTAGTTATATACAATATGTTTCCTTTCTACCAAAAAAAAAAAAAAAAAGAAGCTGAATTGCAATTTCTCTGAATATTTCTTAGATATGGCATAATAGCTAGGCAATAAGTTATCTCGCACTTGCAATTAATGAAAAATACTAGTACCACGTTATTAACATAGAGAAAGGCATGTGGATCCAATCCAATAGTACAAAATAAGGAGGCTTGAAAGGCAATGAGTCTTGGAAAAACTAGCGTAGGAAATAATTCATATATCAACAACTGGAAGAAGTCTATGCATTGTACATAATTCATGACTAATTCAAAGTAAAAAATCAACGCGTTTTTGCTATATTTTCTCCTTGCATGAATGTAGACTCGAGCAATACTGAAGGCACCACAAGGGGAGAGAGAAGAGGAATCGGATCTTTACTGTAACAATAAGACGAACAAGAAGAAGATGATGATGATGATGATGATGATGCAGATGAATTATCCATTGTCTTCTTGAGCTGAAGAGGGCAAGGAGCCCGCCTTTGTAACCTGCTTAATGGCCTTTTCATGTATGCAACTTCATCTATTGGTAACAAATTTTGGAAACCAGGAAACTGATTAAGATGGTGATCCATGGCTCTCGACTCTATGGTTTCAAGAATTTCTTGATACAAGGCAAATCTCACTAAGAATTTACATATGAAAAAGCATATGCAAGGACTAATTACAGAATCTTTGGGTTTTTCTTGTTGTAGGTTTTCTCCCATACCCCCTTGTAAGAATCTACGATATATTCTGGATTGGAATATGGTCCAGCCTGTATGGCCCAATGATCCTCCAACATGGCCTAAATATTGTCCAAATTGCATCTTTGACATACTGATTTTATTTATTTTTCTTATTTAGCTCGCCTTGGCTTGTTTGCCGTTATTATTACATTTATGAGTCAACTAAAGCTCTGAAATTATATATTTAGTTTACCTTTTATGCACTAACAAATACTGTGAAAATTTTGTAAAATCAACACAGATAACAAGCCAATATATGTAACTTAAATCTTTCTCAACAGGTCAACCCCATGGGCGTTGCAACCTTCATACCCCTTTTGTCTATTAATATCCAATACTAGACTCCTTGAAACATCTTTCCTACCATGCACCGGAAAATTTCAAGGGGTTGAAGAGAGAAGAGTCGAGGCTACAAAATGACCTAAAGTTTATAATAGTGAACACTGAACAAGGTGAAAGACAGTTACAAAAGCTAGTATGTTTAAATACTCCATTACAGAATTAAACTACTCGTTAGTTGATACAATAATTAGTCCAAGCACGCAGAAAAAAAGTTAAACATAAGCTTCAAACTGATTACCCATAGCAGTACCATTCTTAGTAGTAATACCTTTTTTTATTTTCCATCAAGTATTCAGTACCCATTTTGGGCTCGATTAATTCGAATTCATGCCGGAAAGTCTCATTTTAGGAGGTCAAGAATAAATGGCGATTTCATTTTCAGAACTCGAACATGAAATCTTGATTAAGAATGAAAGGATACTTCCGCACTTACCCTCCATAAACTTCGATGGTCTTAATACTAATACTTTTTCAGTATCGACCAATGCATGTGACCGACCAAAGAGTAGGAAAATAAAGAAATGAAAAGGGAAGGTTGAGCCTTGCACAAGTTATTCATCCATGTGTGGGGCAAAGAGTCAGTATATTTTGAAGTAACTTTACATTGAAATAAAATTTACGAGAATTAAAAGTTTACAGTATCAAGAACTATAAGTGAACACATGATCCTCTTTCTTTAGGTTTTTTTTTTTTTTCTCCTTTGAAAAGGCTTTAAAAAAACGATTGACCCACCCAGACCTTTAGTCATGTGATAGAGTGACCAATTAGTCAGATCCTTCCATATTCTGCTGATCAATTTGTGGTCAGGATTCTGCAGTAGTCACTATGTTTAGCTTAAACTTTATACATATTCAGTTTTTGACTCATTAAAATTGATGAAAATAATAAATACTTATCGATCTGAATCTTGGAAGAATGATATTTTAATGCAAATATCTAAGTATGGAGAAGAATATTGTGCCTAGAGGTGTCAAATTGACGATCACCGAATTTAGACAGGTCAAAATAAGCTGAGTTAAAAAATGCACGAGTTAATGATATGTCCAAAAGTTACTTGAGTAGAGTAGGATGGGATTAAGGCTAATTAAGATGGCTAAACGGCGCATTATGTATCAAATATTAATTTCTTCATATGCTTTCTTACAACTTTTAGATGAACTAAATTGAACGGATCTTGAGCGGATCCAAAGGAGCTAAGTTAATAAATTAGCAGATTATTAACTCTTTTTTTTTAATTGCATAGAGGGTAGCCCGGTAGGGGAAGGGGAAATGGGGAATGAAATTACAACGTGGGGATTCAAACCCTCACCAAAAGTGAAAGCTTCTGTTACCAACCAATGGAAAGCCTACTAAGATTCCTATAATAGATTATTAACTCATTCAAACTTATATCGTTTATATAAAAATTCTTTGTGCTATCAGTAGAATCAAATCCAATACGATATCAAGTAATTGCTTTGCGTCATGATGTTAAATTAAATTACTTGTCACGTTATCGCATTGTAAAGGTAATAGGAGTATAGCACGGTGTTGATACCTTAAATATAACAAAACATTCTGTAATCCAAAACTAGAAGCTGTCCAAATTCCTCTACTTAGCTACAAGATTCGAACTCATATAAAGTTAGTTGTAGTGTTTGATGACCCAATATCAATATACATCACAAATTAAAGTGGTCCCAAATTCCCTCTTTATAGAAAGAACTTGGTTTATATAATCATCATATAATTATCAAAGCATAGAGGATATACACCAAGGCAGTTAATCCTATCTGGCATTATCTAAATTGGCACCACACAACAGCAATCCAAGTGGCAACACCCCACGTCACCATGTATCCTTGAGTTGTGCACCAAAAACGGCATTGATGACAGGAGGGATCTAAATTATACTCTGACCAATTAAAGATTATTTACAAAACCGTTAAGTTCATTAATCTATTACAAGGATTTATTATCATTTTTATCATGTTATCTGTTAGAACGTAACTAATGTTGAATAAGTGTTAGGTAAATCGTATGAACGGAGAATTTACAGGTTCTTCGTATAGCGTAACGTTGAAGCTGATTGAGCTGCAACTGAAATTACCAGTCAATGGTGGTTTGACATTATGTTAGACAAACCCCTATATTATAGTATAACTCCTAACTTGATACGAATGATAAGAAAATGCGAAAAATTTGAGAGTTGTATACATGGTAAATATTAAGTTGTAGTTGTATTTATAAATTATAGGGAGAACCTAAGGTTAGCAGTAATTATAAATTGATCTATTTATCCTAATGAGCTTTTAAAACACTCTTTATGTGTGGATTGTTATTTCAATGTTATCAATTAAGTAATGTTTATCATCGAAATTTATTTTATTTATATTTTATAAATGATCTGGTTGTATAAATATTGTTTACATTATATATGCATAAAACTTTAGACTCATAATGCATATGATTAGTTAATTTGAGGAAAGGTAATTGAATTTCGTTTTCCTGATTGGATAGGAAGACCATTCTAAAAAAGAAGACGCCCTTTATCACTTTCATTTTCTATTATTCTTTTCCCATTTTACAAGCGTTGTTTTAATTGTGTGTATTTGGTGATTCAAATGACACCATTCCATATGGATTATGCGGTCAAAAAGGAAATCCCCTGAGATCACTTTCCAAATTGAGCTATCCACCTTTTTTTCTCTCCTATCGGACCTTTCAGATTGGCAAAGGAGGAAAGGTCCCAATAAAAGTGTGATGTGGAGAAAAAAATAGTAGAACTTTGATATTGACAAAGGTGATTTAACTCTTATCCATGTATTTTTCTTTCCCCCAACTTTTTTCTTTCATTTCATTTGGGTAACCTTCAAAACGTATTGAGTTCTTTTTAAAAGATTGGAAAACAATTTTCATTTCTTTTTTAGAACAGACCAACTTTGTCTATTTGAATGTTTTGTCTTCCTGATCTAGGATTCACACAATCTTTTTGTTCACTTTTATAATAGTAGTGTCCATGTCAATTGCGTCTACTTTGACTTTGACTATTTAAGCAGTAGTAGCAAACTCAAAATTTTTAATAAGATTCAAAAATTTCAATCTTACAAGCAAAGTAAGTCGAGAGATTCAAAAATTTATATATATATATATATATATATATATATAAATTCAATCTTCCGACTTATAATTGGATGTGTAAGTCAAGAGGATTCAAAAGTTTTATAGATATACCTACTAATATTTTATGTCTCTATTCAGTTTTAAATCACGATTTGTTGTGGTTTCTATCAATTTCATCAATTGCTAGACTATACCCGTTAAAGACAGACAATGTATTCTTAAACTGAAATTTCCTGTCCTTCACTTCTTTTATTTAAGCCTACAAATACTATACCCTCCACCGACTCCTTACCCTCACTGTTCAAATTTATGCATAAAAAGAATGACAACATCCATTAATGTAATTTAGCCAAATTGAGATCAGCATAATGACAGCTGAGAAACACACCTACTATCCATTAACTTGTAACCTCCAACAAGATTAAAGACTCAATGTGAACAATAGACCTAGTAGACAACATGATCTGCCCTATAAAGCTTTCCAAAAGTGGGTATTAGTTATAAGATTGTCAAAAGATGCAAAACTAGAGAAACCCCATTTACAATTTCAAGAAATGCTCCAATAAAAAGTTACTAGAAAGTAATAGTACCATTCATACACGAAATTAATACAACAAATCACGAGGCAAACTGTTTCCTATCATGTGTCTTCATCTTGTGGCTTATTAAAGAAGTTTAACTTCTCTACACAGATGGAATAAAAGAATTTTACATTATTAAATTACCTAAAGAAAATATAATTAATAACTTGAAAAATAAAGCAGTGTCACAACAATAACTTGAAAAATAAAGCAGTTTCACAACAATAAATAGAAAAATAAAGCAGTGTCACAACATGGTAAATACACTAGTTGTAAAGATGCTCTACACTTTACATTATCGGTATACAATGATAATAACTAAGCCTCAATTCAAACAAGTTGAAATCAACTATATAAATTCGCATAGACCAGATTTTGTTGTTTAAGCTCAACTCCTTTACACAACTAGTGTATATACACTTAAACTTTTAGGGGTCGTTTGGTTGGAGAACAAGTTATCCCATAATTAATTATCTAGTGATTAGTTTCCTGATTGTTATCCCACTCACCCTCTCACAGCAATAAAAATAACACTGCAACCCTTAGGTAATTAAACCCGAAAGTAGTTATATCGCAATTTTATCACAACCAAACGTGATATAAACTTGTATCAAATTTAATCCCGAAATTAATTATCCCTTATCTCTTATACCAAATTGAGCCTAGTGTATATACATTAAATGTTTAATAATTACTTGGACAGGGGAATCTTGAAGAAGCATCTTAGTACTAAACTCATAATTAAAGACCAATGATCTGATAAGCCGCCGCGATTTATTGGCCGACTAAACCTAGAAGTTTTGCTAGTCAAAGTTGGATGGCTCTATAAATTGAGACAAATACTACATAGATGATGACCTTTTCTTTTGATTAAGAAATGTTTCAAACAAGTCACTACTTAAATATTTGACCATTCCAAGGTTCATTATTAATCTTCTAAACGTTTAGAAAACATCAAGATTCTTAAGTCAAAACATAGTTCAAACGTTTGTGACAAAGAGTCAAAGACAACAGCAGCTCTTTCTAGTTGCTATCAACACAAATCAAAGGCCATAAAAGTATCAATTTGGACACGGATTTTTCGCAGCAAATTGCTAAATGATTCTTGAATATTCAATTTGCTTAAACTTTGGTCAACATAGTGTTGAATCCATTACCAAATGAACAAAAGCATAATGTTGACCAAGAATGTAAATATTTACATACACTTAGCATCTTTTCTTTCACTTTAAAAGACACTGCTCTAGGTAGTAATCAACTTTTGCTAATTAACCATACCTAAAACCTAGGAAGAGTAAATGAGAGTATATACAATGGAAAGAGGACTTATTAAGTTTTGCTTTCAAGAGTAAGATCGAACCAAACCGAAATTACAAAAGGATCTGGACTTGAACAAACCACCAAAGAGGAACCTAGTTGGAGATTCTTGTTGAACTGGATTTAACTCTTCAGGACAACCTTTGACTCGAAGTATCGTTTGCCCAATCGTTTGTCGAACAGATTCTATAATCTTAGTATCGACTGGATACCCTGAGGAATCGCTAACGTAGAATGTATTGAGAGCTTTGCCTGCTCTTGTTGACACTTCTGCTCGGGTGACGGTGAGGCTATTCTCGCGGAAGATTCTAGTAACATCGGACAGCAGCCCTACTCTGTCCGAGGTACATAATTCTAGCTTCAATCCCTGGACAAACAAAAAGGAAAAAAGATGCTATTAGAAATGAAATCCAAAGCCTACAAGACAAAGAAAAGGCCAGTACGGAATAGTTTGTCCAATGAGAATAGGTTCAAAACCTAAACAAATCTAACATGACTCAGGGCACTTCATTAAATTGTAAAATAAGACACATAATCAGACAACTAACAGACACACAAATTGGCAGCTGTATGTGCTAGACAAAGCTCAGAAGCATATTTTAACTCAATAAAACAATTAAAAACAGCAGAAGTCCCTATTTTTCTTTTTTTACTTTTGGTGTTAACACATCTCAAATTGTATCAACATCTCCAACAGGAATAACAACTCTCTGGAACCATAAAGTAATAGAAATAGACAATTGAAAAAAGAAAAGGTGCATTCTAGCACTAAATATATAATGTCAACTTTTAATTTTAGACCCCTTTTTTCCTTTTCTACTTTCTACTGGCAAGACTTATTAGTAATTACTCGAAGCAGCTAGCTAGAACTGAATAATCAAACCTAAAAAGTCATCAAAAAGTAAATCGAAGTGCTAACCTCGGATACTCTTCTTTCTATTGCTGCTTCAAGACATTGAATCACTCTTTGCCTTTCTGCATCTGATTTGACAGGAGATCCATCTACATGCCTAATGCAGTATTCCTTGAAATGCAACAAGAGTTTATAAATTTAGTCATCAACAAATACAGAGCGATAAACGAATAAGAAATTTCTGAAATACGTAGGAAACTATAGTACCTGATAAGCTTCTGGTCCTTCAGTATCGACATTTCCATGGAAAACAACATACTGCATATCTGTCAAAGTGCAAATCGTATCAAACAGAAGTTTTGGTCTATCCTTGCATCGAATTGTCACTACCGAGTAGTCCTTGTCTTGCCAATTTACTACATTCACATTTGGCCTTTCTTTATCATCCGATCCTTCACCAGTAGCACGTTCGTAATCCCGGTCAGCAAACATCAGCTGGTGAAGTCTTCTATCTGTATGAGTGGCCCCACGAGATACTGACATCTTAGCATTTCTTGATTTATTGCTACCTCTAAGTACATTGCATAAGAGTTGCTTGATCATAGACAACCTTTCGGCATCAGCAATCGCACCCCCTTTTTCATCATCGGTAACTTGCATTATAGATGCTGCTCGGGTGTTGTGGGTCCACACTTCGGCGTTTACCACACTGCATTTAAGGTTGGTGAGGACAGCACTTACTTCAGATAGTAGACCTGGTCTATCACTTCCAATCAACTCAATTGAGGTGTGGTCCGTTCCTGTCGTAACCCCAACTGATCTTCTCATAGAAGAGGCAAAACAAGAGTCTGGACCAAGAGACTGAAATTGAAACACCAGGGCAAAGAAACAGTTAAGACAATCTTTAAATAGATGTAAACAAAAAAATTCCAAATTTCCACGACGAACTACAGCTCACCTTCATGATATAATCCAAGATTGGTTCTTCTGTAATCTTGTTTCCATCTTGATTGGTGACATTGAATACTGCCAAGAGAGGAAAACTCATCATTAATTTCACAGAGTTTTTAGCCAAAATTGTCCCTTATCTATATAAGTAGGTCTATTTTGGTCCTTCAAATACAACTTTGAGTATCTTTAGTTTTTTAAGTTTGCTAAAGTCGAGTACCTTTGGTCCAACTAACATAATGGACTTAAAAACTAACAGTGACTACCAAAAAACATGGCAAAAATCGACCGAAAAAAATGGTAGATCGAACGAGACGAAAAGGAAAATGTCCTTACCATCCATGAACCATCCACCATCAGAGCAAATATAAGCCTTGGTAATGATAAAGTTAAGATCAGTAAGAACTTGTACCACCTCAAGAAGTATTCCATGTTTGTTAGCACTATCCACCTGAATCAAGATACCAAAGATTCACAAAATTAGATAAGATCCCATTATACATTTCAGAACACAGCAAGACAACCAAAAAAAAAAAAAAAAAAAAAAAAAAAAACATACCTGTATAACAGTGGCATTTTTGCAAGATTCATTGTCAATTACAACTCTGACAAAAAGACCAATGAAGTTGGAGTAAATGCCATGACTATAAAAAAAATAAAAAAATAAAAAAAAATGCCATGAATATTGAAGTGACAGTTAAAGAATAAAGGAAAGATTAACATAATAATAACAAGTACCTTGGTGGATTCATTCTTCTGACAAATTTCTCATACTCATCATCCATTATGTTTTGGGAATAGCTCATTGTAGCTTCTGTGTAATAGGAAAAAAAACTCAGATACACACACAATGGAAAAAAGAAAAGAACTTTGGAATAAAGAGAATCACTATTACCAATCACAAAGAAGATACTGAGAACACAAGAGTGAAACAAGAAGTAATTAAGAAAATGATTAGTAAAGTAGAATAACCAAGACAACAAAGAAAGCTAATAATTAAGAAGTATAATCCAAGCCCCAAAAAGGTACTTGTGTCTTGTGTGGGTCTGCTTTAAGTGGGGCTTGTGGGAACCATACACCATGAAAGACATTGCAACAAAATCCTCAAAAATTGTAAACATCTCAAAAACACATACACATACAGAGACAAAGGAAATGGTATGTGTGAAAAAACAAGAAATATAACAGTATAACACACACAACTACCAAAACAAATCCACCAAATCCAAGAACCAAGAGAACAGCTAAAAAAAGTCATTTTTTTCACCCAAAACTCAACAAGACATGACTCAGAACAAAAAAGCCAGATGACCCAAAGAACACTTAATGTTTTGATATCTCAAAAACACATACACATACAGAAGAGACAAAGAAAGTAGTATGTATGAGAAGAAGAAAAAAACATCACACACAACTACCAATAGAACAGCTAAAAAAAGATATACTAGTAATTTTTACACCCAAAACATGACTTAGAACAAAAGAACAAGATGACCAAAAAACCCAAAGAACACTTATGTTTTGAAATCTCAAAAACACATACATATACAGAGAGACAAAGAAAGTGGTGTGTATGAAAAAAAAAATAATAACACACACAACTACCAAAACAACAGCTAAACATGACTTAGAACAAAAGAACAAGATGACCCAAAAACTAAAACACACTTATGTTTCCAAAATTAACAAAAACCAACCAAGAAAAAACAATACTTTTGTAACCCCTTTGAAATCATAAGCTTATGGAATTACCAAGAACCAAGAAAAGAGCAAAAATGACACACACCAATTATAATTCTTGAAAATTTATGAATTGGGTCAGCAAGATTTTCTTGATTCTCTCAACAACAAAAAACTTCGAGAGACAACAAAGAGGACTTATGATTTATGACTTATCAATAGACCTCCGACCAACGATATGGAAAGTGAATCTTGACTAGCCCCTTATTATATAAGGAGTAAGTACTAGTAGAATCATAAATAATTTTTTTATTTTTATATATAAATAGAAAATACACACGTAATATAGTGTAGCGTGTATTTACCTTAAATGAAACAAGTACCAACTATAACGTTTAGACGTAGATTTGATTGAAACTTGAAAAAGAAAAAGAAAAAAGAGTTATTTTTGTGAATCTTGACCAGTCGCCTATTATATAAGGAGTACTAGTAGTAGAATCATAAATAAATTTATTTTATTTCTAAATAGAAAATACAAATATAATATAGTGTAGTGTGTATTTACCTTAAATGTAACAAGCACCAAATATAACGTTTACACATAGATTTGACTGAAACTTGAAAAAAGAAATAAAAGAGTGTTTGTGAATCTTGACCAGCCCCCTATTATATAAGTAGTACCAGTTGTACAATCAAAATTAAAGAATCAAAATTAAATTTATTTTATTTCTAAATACAAAATACACAACAAAGTGTAGTGTGTATTTACATTATCTATGTAACAAGCACCAAAAATACACTCCACGCTAGCTTTTGGAGATAAAATTGGTTGAAATTTGAAGAAAAAAAAAAAAGTTGTATTGAAAAATAATTTTGGAAAATTGAAGCTGTGTTTAGACATACATTTTAGTGGAAAAAGAGTTGACGTTTTGTGAGTGGGAAAAAATTTCACCAGTTAACTTAAATTGATCAAATTTCATGAACAAATAATGTTTTCAAATTATTATTTTTTTGTGAGAAAAAGTTGGAAAAAAAAAATTATTATGTCCAAATGGGAGCTATGAATCAAGGGGTGTCTCTATGAACACGAAACATACACTCACACATTTTTAATCTCTACTTTTTTGCATAAAATACTTTGCTTTCGTTTCCCCTTTACTTCATATGCATAAAAACGTCCTTTTTTCCTTTTAATTTGTGTGTGTATTTAAGAGAGTCTCTCTTTCTGGCTTTCTAGTTTCAATTTCTCTAAGTAGGCGTTTGGACATGCGATCTCATCTCTGATTTCATGTCATGAGATAAAATCTCAAATCATCCAAAAAGGCATGATTTGAAATTTGAAATCATGATTTCAAAAAATATAAATGTAAAATTTGACTCATACGTTTATATTTTATAAAAAAAGACCTATAAATTGGTAGATGTATTTACCAATTATATTTACCAACCATTTGTATTAAATATTAATCTGCAAGTTGGTAAAATATATTTACCAATTATGTTTACCATGTAGGAGGATTATATTAAAGAGTAGTTACGTTACTATTCATGTTAAATTTTCCTTTTTATTGAACTAAAGTTTGATCAATTGATGTTATACTCTTTAGAAAGGCCTTCTAGTAGCGTATTAATTTTATTATGAACTATGATTTACTCATTTGGCAAGATTGTATAAGATTTGAGAAAAATCTGATGGTTTTCACAACTTGTGAGGTTTTTATGTTTATAAAAAAAGCTGCAACTTAAGAAATCCAAATTGCATGCTCAAACATGATTTCATGAGATGAAATCATGTCCAAACAGCTCCAAATGGACAAGTATTTTTAATATATAGGACAAATAAAAATGGACCGAGGGGGTATGTTTTAGGGTCAATGTTCAAGGACGTGTTGGGCAAAGGGTAAAGTCAAAAAGAAGTCTCCAAGGTTTGTGGAAACTTAATAAAAATGGAAAATTAGAAAATACATTATTGGGTATTGGAAATTTATATCAATCAATAAATATCATGTAATCTTATATAATTAAGACAATTAATATGTATTCTCATTATAACTTGTGACTCTAATAAAGTTAGGATAGTACTCAACTTTTGCGGATTTGTCAATTTCAACTTTAAGTACGTTTTTTTAACCTTCCACTCATGTATTGTTTAACCACTTACTTAATTTGGTCTAAACATGAATATTGATAATTAAGTTCTATTTTTACAAGAAAAGTGACATTTTAACTTGGTAGTCCTGTCTTATATAGCAGTCGTCACATTAAATTTCTATTGGAAATGAACTCTTTTTTCGGTACTACTATTTATTTTTCCATTTTTTCTTTTGTTAGTTTTACACTCGATGTCCGATTTTCATATTGAACTTAACTTTCATTTAAGGGAAAAACACTACCTAACAAGATTCTTTTCATTCTCAATATTTGAATCTGAAACCTCTAAATAAGGGCGGAGGAATCCTATCGCTATCACCCTTGTTCGTATTTTCTTTCCAAGCTAATTGGTCATAAACTCAATCTTAGAGCCTGTTTGGAAATAAGGGCGGAGAGAATCTATCGCTACCACCCTTGTTCGTATTTTCTTAAAATCCAAAAAATTAATTGGTCATAAGAAGACAAATTGATTGTTCAAAAAAAGAAAGTGACTACCCCAACTTATTTATTCTTATATGATGTTCGTTTTTTTTTGCCCCATCCAAACAGGCTCTTAGTTTAGAAGACAAATTGATTGAAGAAAGTGATTGGTCACATGACCTTTGATTTTCAGTCTATCATTTTTTCTTAAATTGCACGTGACCCTTTGGCATAATGATGATCACTAATGAGTATAATACAGTTGTGTATGAGATATGGTTAATTTTGTTGGATCCAACCAAAGAGCTAACAGAAATTTTATTGGATTCCGTAAACGTACATTGATACAGTACCTGTTACTATATATCTGAAAAATAATTAGACGTCTCAATAATACGCTTATATACATATACTAATTATGTAGTTCAAAAATATTTGTTTACACTTGATGTTTGCACAAAAATAATTAATGTAACCTCACATTTAATGTAGGAATACACATCATTTTGGTCATTTGGTGTTCATGTAATTACTATCTAATGTATTAATTCAGTATAAATACATTTTCACTACCTCAACGCTTGGAAACGGAGGAAAAATAGGAAATTTTAAAAAAATAATGGAGATGGATGGACATAAGAATATTTATTTTTTCCACATGTTTGATTTTAACAAAGAAGGACAGAGAGAACAATGTACGATATATCGTTTTCGTATACGTAGGGGTATATTTATTTATTTATTTATTTATTTATGTATTTGTATATTAGATCCCTTAGGTTTATGTGAGCTAAACTAACCTAGAACACGCGCTTTGCATGGGAGATATCTTAGTTAGCTTAGTTTCATATGGAAATTATTTTTAATTCCTTAACTTGGAAGAATAGCAGTGACTGTAAAATCAAAATACACATAAAATTAAAATTATTCTAAATAGTTCACTTTGCCCCGGCTAAAAGTCACCCTACTCTGCCCGTCAAAACTTTCATTAATTCGAATTTCCTTCGCATAATATCCATTAAAGATGAAAACATTCCAAATCAGGTCTTTTCAGTTTTAGAACTCGAATTGAAATCTCTTATTAAGAATAAAAAAAATCTATTAATTTCACCAGAACCCTTGGTGGACTGTTAAAACGTTCCTACATAGTCCTCCCTAGTTCCCTACAACATTTATTTAATCACCTATAAATAATTGATTGATCACCGAGCAGAGGTGAATTCATAATTTGAAATTTATGAGTTCCTACAACAAATTCAAGCTAACACTATACACTAAAATTCGGGTTTACAATTATATATTTATAAACTTTTTAATACATATAATTAAACAAGGTATGAGCAAAATTATTGAATTCACGTGAATCCATAACTAACACTATAGATCTTCCCTGTCACTAAGGATGTGGTGAAATAAATAAGATTTCTCTAGATTTAACTAGTTCCGAGTTTGAGCTTTGATAATGAAAAAATAAGCAGTGATTTCCCCTTATATTAATAGGCCCTAAGCAACATCAATTTGGATTAGTCGACTTAGTGGATATCGTCAGTGGCGGAGCCACATCTACTTAAAGGGTGCCAACCGACGCACCTTTGTCGGAAAATTACACCGTTTAGCTAGGTAAAAATAATTTTTTTTATGTGTGTGTGTGTGTCTATATATATATATTGAAACCCCTTGGCTTCTTCGTGGATTTATTTATATTCCCCCCCCCCCCCCCCCCCCCCCCCCCCCGTGAAAATTATTGCTCTACCACTGGATATCATATACCAGAAGATTCTCGAAAAGTGCATCTTGTAAATTAGGACCAACTTAACTTGAAAAGGGAGAAAACAGGTCTTGGCATCAAAAGTCTTAGCAAATCTAATGATGCTTTTATTGCCAAGCTTTGTTGGAGATTTATCTCTGAACCTCAGGCCTTATGGGTCTCAGTGTTAGAAGGAAAATATGGGATCAAAAGTAAGGCTCTGCCATTGATTTTTCCTTCTTCTCGGGATACATCCTTATGGAATCGTATGTGCAAGCTTTGCGCTTTTGTCCGTCATAATTTGGTCAATTGCTAATGTAAGAATTGTTCCTTTCGGTATGACATTTGGTTGATAGATAAACCTTTAATTGAGATTGTTGTAAATTTTATTCCTGATCATATTTTGCATTGGAGGTCAGTGGATATTGTTGGGCATAATGGAGACTGAAATTTGCAGCTCCTTTCTCTCTATGTTCCACAAATAGTGGAAGTAGTTGGCAATTTTCTGCCTCCTAGTGAACAACTTGGAGATGATGAATTTTCTGGAGAAATAGTACTAATGATTCCTTTACAGTTGCTTCGATGTATGAGGTTGTTAGCAATTCTGAGCATCTTCTTTCTGATTGAATTTGGAAATTAATTTGGGGCTGGTCCCACTGACAAAATTTGAGTGTTCCTTTGGTTGTGTGGCAAAGGTAGAATCCTTACAAATTTGGAGAGATATCGTAGACATCTTACTTCAAAGGGTACTTGCACAACTTGTGGAGCAAAGGAGGATACTTTGTTGCATGTTTCGCAGGATTGTATTAATGCTCAGGCTAGTTGGGTTCACATTCTTGATCCAGATGACATGTCTCGGTTATTTGCTCTTGATATCCATGATTGCCTTACTGACAATTTAATATCAAGGGAGTTACAGATGATGATGATGGGAGAATCTTCTTCGGATATACCTGCTGAAAATTTTGGATGTGGCGTAATAATGCTTTTTTTCAAAATGAATACCTTTCGGTGGACAAAAAGATAACAATCCTTGTTAGCATGGTTAGAGCCTATGCTACTTCTTGGCTTTCGTTGAAGAATATTGGGGAAGTGTCTAACAACAAGCATATAGTTCCGTTCGGCTGGTTACCTCCTAGCGTTGGGTGGGTAGCTTTGAACACAGATGGGGCTTTTCGAAGGAGTATTTTGATGAGAACGGCAGGCGGTGTATTTCGTGATTCTGATAGCTTGGAGGCTTTTCAGTCAAAATTGGAGTTTGTTACATCATTTAGAGCAGAGCTATGGGGAGTCCTCACTGACCTTTAGGAAGCCTGGGACATGGGGTGGCACCGAGTTCCTTGTAAATTGATAATGCTAGTGTAGTTCAGGTGCTGTGAGCTAGAAGAACTGTGCCTCATCGGAATGGTTATATTGTCAACCGCATGCGTCACCTCTTGGCTAGGAACTGAGTGGTCTCTGTTGCCAAATTTACAGGAAGGCTAATTCGGTTGTTGATGGTTTAGCCAATTTGACTTTTAGTTAAGAGTCTCGCTTTGAATGACATTCACACATGCCTTCTAGCATTTCTTCACGTCTTTGCAGGAGATGTTGCTGGTGTCTCGTTCCCTCGCTTAGTTTCAAGCTAGTTTATTGTTGTTTTAGTTCTCTTAAAATAAAATAAAAAGGGACTAAACTTGAGAGTAAATATTTTTGTATATAAGACAGATATTGAGAAAAATGGCAGAAATAAAGAATAATATAGGATGAGTTAAGTAAAGAAATATCTTGAATGGATTTTAGAGCCAGCACATGGTTTAAGCAGGGGAAATAGGTCAATGACTGCACATTAGCATGTCGTACGGGGCATGCTTGTTGCCCTTATTGTCTCCCCGCTACCCCTTGCACATGCCTCCCTCTGCCAACCCCATTTATATTTCCTCTTTGCCCATTCCACCTTCTTTTTTTTTTTTTTTTTTTTTCCAATTTTCTTGTTTGTTTTACTGATATGAGAAATAATATCTCTAATTGCCTATATAGGTAGACTAGCTTCTTAGATAATCCATTTGTTAGGGAGCAAAGAACAACATAGCTTTATTTGCACGGGAATTCATTTAGCAATGATAACGGATTCAGAATTTAAATTTCATGAGTTTGTGATTCTAGTCATTTTTAAGTTACCTACAAGTTTTAAATTAACAATATATACTTATGAAACAAATTTCTTAACAAAAATATAACATATATTCTAAAACTACTGAATTCAATTGATATATGATCTACAAGAGTCAAGGCCCTCCCAAGTACTTTTGTCACTTTAGATCCAAATGCGGAGGCAAATGCACCATTTGTCACTTTTTCGGTTCGAACTAATTAATATATGTGGTTGCAGAATTTTGGGAAAAAATTTATGTACTAAGTTTGCACCCAATAACTACAAGAACAGCTAATTGTTGTGATACCATGGTCAAAGTTACTATAAAGTGTTTTTTTTTTTTCTCTCAATATGCAATTAATCGAGCTAGTTTGCTCTTTCTTAGCAAATGTTGCTGGCAGTTTATTAGTATTACATATATGTTGTTAATCTTTTGTGGTCAAAATATACACAGCAAGTGAGATTTGATTAGATTAAATAAAGGTATTTGTATTATGTAACAAAAAATAATGCAGAGATGCACGCACACACAAGCTAGCTAGATGTGTAGATAACAAATTTGAACAATTTAAATCGAAGCAAATCTATAAACCTATAGGATAGAACATACACACAAGCACCTAGCTAGGGTGTCATTATCCAAATATTAAAATTTCTGAATTCTGGGATACCAAGTAAATCACAGAAGTTGTCTTACTCATTTTTGTACCATATGTAGGGGTTTCTAAAAAGATCGAATTAAGATCTTATGGTCCATGAACTACTTTTGGACAAATTCTAGCTTGAGTAGTTATTTTCAATATTATTTTCTTCTCAAAAGAGGCTTGGACTCTATGAATAATAATATATGATTGTATATCAGTTTTTATTTTTTATTGCTGACTTAGTTTCATGCCTCATGAGTCATGCCAAGTTAGTTCATCAAGTTGCTCAAGGGTAAATTTCATTTATAACTTTTGTTTTCTTCTTGTTGCAGCGAAGATCTAGAGTAGGCTTTATCCAATTGCTATTAGACATTTACACTACAAAATATACGGAATAGTTAAATACATGTTTTTTACATTAGATACATTAATTTTAAAAAAAATAAAATAAACACATTTCTGTTTGCTAGAGCATTCGAAATTTTCCCACTAGAGCAAGACATTAGTTACAGAAATTCCTCCCTACCAACAACATCTGTCGAGTGTACAACAAATGAAGTGGAAAAGATTCCAAGTCAAAATAACATTTTATCCTTAAAAAGAGTTGACTAAAAGTATTGGGGGAAAAATGGAAGAGAACACTTCCATTGTAAAGCTAAGGTATATGTAGGACACAAACATATACATACAAACATCCACAAAAGTGCCACAAAAAACACGATACTTTGCCTTCCATTCACCATAGGAATTTGAATTATTCCTCAATATAATGGAAGGAATTAAAAGTGGATATGGAGAATGGTTGTTTTCCACCTGCCAGGAATAAGTGTCAATAATTGGGTTGACATATAATTATATAGCTATACAATAATTGGCACTTTAAATTGTGCCCCTTGTGAAATCCTTGTAAAGGGAAATGTTGCATCAATTTGTATTCTTTTCATTGATTATCTCTCTGTCTATCGCTCTCCAGTGTATAGTAGACAAAGCCTCATTTTAGTCGCCCTCTATAACAGGCCACAAAAAAAAAAAAAAAAAAAAAAAAAAAAGAAATTAGCGAAAAATAACTTTTGTCGCTACATCATATTTAACGACAAATTAGTAATGGATTAAAAATTTCATGTTAGTTAGAAGCTATTTAATGACAAATTAGTGCCACGTATGGTAAGCTAATTCCTATTTTTCAGACTCTTCTTAATTTTAGACGATTTAAATAAGTGACCGTAACCATAACGTGGTGTTTTTTTTTTTTTTTTGCTTTCTGATCAAGGCACCACAACTTAATTCAATTTTATGGACACAAGAGCTAAAGTCCTGGAAATTGTCTGCCCAAACAATATTGATACACGCAAGCAATTTGTCTTTTATTTTTTGTGAGATCACAACTTTCAAGTGATATTCCTACTCAACCTAATTGGCTTTTAGGCATGCCTAGGTGATTAAGAAAAGTACCATGACAAATTTATTGAGTTATAAATATATTTATGTAATGGCTGGTCTGTGTCTCATTGTGGAAAATAGGTTAGCATATATTTGTTAATACAGGAAACATAGATCTTTTACTATAAACTCATCGAAGTAACCTATATATCAAACAAGAAAATTGGATGACTTTTCATTCTACAAGGCTTTTAATTTTGACATGATATTAAGCTTAACTTCGAAATATCTACAAATGTCGAGAAATTTGTATGACAAAACCTGAAATATTCAAGAAATGCAATATAACTTTCAAAAGGACAAACAAAACAAGTTATATATTCAACCATAACTCAGTAGAAAAGAGATAGCTTAGATCATAGTCTACCCGAAATTTGTCTGTTTTGGACTTAAAAGGGGTCTCGTACCAAACCATTAACCTAGAGACATGCATATTAAAATCATAAAAAGAAGCTTTAAGTATTGGTCTAGCTCTATCTGAAAAAAAAAAAAAAAAAAGTATTTGTCTAGCTAGCTAGGTCAAAGCCTATGTAAATATTTGAACTTTATTAACTTAATCACCTTTTCTTCAAGATTATTTACTATTTTGTATTTTTTTATAACCATGGTATCCGGGCCAGCTTGCGCGTATCTCAACTAATTTCACGGGATACCTGCTACCTCCCACCAGCAACAGGTATCATGTAACTCTATCCACCAAGGCTTAAACAGATGAGAAGAAATCAGCTAATGTTTTTTGTTTCTGCTGGAATTTGAACCTGAGACCTCATGGTTCTTATCTCACTTTATTGACCACTAGACCACGTTCTTAAATAAAAAGTTACTATTGCGATTGGTACATACCATCTCTATTTTTAACTAGAGGTCTCAAGTTCGAGTCCTAGAAATTGAGTCGCCTTTGAAAAGGTGCACATTAACCTCAAAATGGACTTACTTCCGACATGAATCCGAATTAATGAGCCCTAAAGCGAACGCCATACACTGGGTAGGAAAGCTAAATAAAATTACTACTTTCTCTATACTATTTTAATTGTAGTCGTAGAACAACCACCTTTTTAGAGAAAAATAAAAAATGTAAATTCATATAGATGGAACATGTGACTTATAGAAGCGCTATGTGTCAGTCGTAGGAGTGGAATCACCTTTGATAGATGGTGCCTTACCCATAAAAGTAAAAAAAAAAGAAAAAAAAATGTGAATCCGAACTAGTTATGTTCCGATTTCCAAAACAGATACCGAACTCTAGGTGATAAAATGAACACCTTCTTTCTATTCTTATGAATAGATTAGAGCATGAGCATTAGACATTAGTCGCATTGAGAAGCATTATTGAGAAATAGAAAAGAGGATAAGTCATATATTGAAAATACTTAAAGATGTTATTCACAATATTTATAGCCATCTAGGTACACTAATAATTATGTCGAATTTCCACCTAAAAGTTAGAAGTTATTCAAGATCTAATTAAAAAGAGAACTAGTATCATTTTAGAACAGAAAAACTCTAATCTAGAGGAGAACAGGAAAAAAAAAATTGAGAACCCAAATACAAACAAATACCAAAAGAAAAAGAAAACTGCGTTAGACCATAGTTTTGCAATTTGAATCAAGGCTTAGATCTCTCCACCAATCAGATGATGTGAAGAATCATTGGAATCATTATTTTGCTCATCCTATGCTACCTAGATTAGTTATACCAATATAAAATGTTTCTGCTCCTTTTTTGTATTTAAAATATTATTTCCCTAACTCTTTTAATGAAATTAGCCTTCCCAAGTTTACCTATTTTTTTGATCGAAGGATATCTGAAATTTACTGTTCCAATCAATTTGGATACCAATCAAATTAGCCAAAAGGAAGATAAAGCGTTGCTCACGGAAAACCTTTCTGTTTTAACACTCAACCTCAAAATCTCAAAATAATATTAGAAAAGATCTCAATTATCACATTATAACGTTCCATGTCAAATCTTTACATTAAAAAAGATGCATGAGAGAATCGAATTCCCCTTTTGCTTTCCCGTGAATGTTCTAACTGATCATAGATAATAACATAAAATTCATATCATCATCAAAATAGCCCTACACCAAAAATTACTAGTAATTTATATTATTAAAAAGAATTATATATTAAAAATGCTAGATCTTGAAAATCACACCACCGCACGTGACTCGTGCCAGTTTTTTCAGCAGACCTTTTTCTTAAGTTTTCACGTTATTATGATTTATGGACCATGTTATTCTTTTAACTTTTGTTCAATTAATTCTTCTTGTGGTTTTGTTTTCTTTTTCTTTTTTTCCCTTCAACTCCTGGCTGTTCGTACTGGTCAAGGGACATTCTAGATTTGTCGAAAAGTGCCAGCTCATCCTCCACGTCAGAAAGCTAAAAAATGACGTGTCTCTGTCTGTAATTTCTGACACCTCTACTTTAGGAAAAAGACTAAAAATATCCTCCGTTATAAATTTGGGTCAAATATATCCCTCTCGTCATTAAAGTTTTCAAATATATCACTGTCTTAACGGAAATCCCCCAAAATAACTCAATTTCATTTTTAAACCTACTTCATTTAAACCCGACCCAACTGAATAAAAAACTCATATGCGACCAACTTGTTCTCGAGTCCAACATCTGGAGCCACTACGCACATGAGCGGGCACCACATATGAGTTTTTTATTTAGTTGGGTCGCATTTAAATGAAGCGGGTTTAAAAATAAAATTGTTTATTTTGGGGGATTTGGGGATTTCAGTTGAGACAGAGATATATTTGAAAACTTTAATAACGGGAGCGGTATTTTTGACCCAAATTTAAAACGGAAGATATTGTTAGCCCTTTTCCCTTAAAGGAAAGCCACAAACAATGAAGTTGAAAATTATTTCCCAGAGAATTTCGACAAAATCATTTTCCTAAAGTTTTTTTCTTTTACCAAAACCAAACCCAAATTAAATGCGAGTTAATTTCTTATACGTTCACTCAACTAATAATTTTTAGCTCAAAACGTCACTTAATTTTATTTTGCAACAAAAAAGTCACTCAACTATTGTCATTTCACCTTCTCAACCAATTCAAGCGATATTTCCGATAGATATTGCTGGCGTGCGAATTTTTTAAGCCATATTCTAAAAATTAAAAAGCTAATTATTTTAGTTACTTATTAGATTGACCCGCTTTTTATTTTATCGGAATGGATCGCTTTTTATTTTAAAAATTGGCTTAAAGAAATTTCCACGCCAGAATATCTATCAAAAATATAGCATGAATTGGTTGAATGACTTTGTAAGTGAAATGACAATAGTTGAGTGACTTTGTATGTGAATGACAATAGTTGAGCGACTTTATAGGTGAGATGACAATAATTGAGTGACTTTTCCGTTAGAAAATAAAGTTGAGTGATTTTATGAGGTAATTACCATTAGTTGAGTGACTTTTGTGTTGCAAAATAAAATTAAGTGACTTTTTGAAATAAAAACCGTAAATTAACTCAATTAAATGCCAAACGTCCAGCCTGATTGACTCTCAAAACAACATGTGGATTAATTCAATACCATTGCGAAATCTTTTTGTAACCATTATTCCAATTTGTACGTGTAATCCGATTTTAAATGTTACACATAAACTGGATGACTATATTATTTTATATATGAAATCTAACAATTGTACGTTTGTTTTTACAGTCGGAATTGATTTAGAAATAAAGCAAATAAAATAACAGCTAATTTCACAAAACACGACGGTTTAACTTAAGATCAAATTAATAATAGCTCATAAGAAACTTGATTGTTTAACCTGAATCACTAATTGACAATTTTAAAAGCAATATATTGCTAGGTCTCATAAACCAAATAATGGCTCACAACAAGCACTAGAGTATTATTGCTAAATCTAGGAGTTTCGATTTTGCAATTGGATTTCTTCTAAATTAAGTCTAGATCATAGCTATTTTTCTTTGAAGAAAAGCAGCTGGCTAGGTATGAATAGAAAATCTCATATGGATTACTGAAAAAACTTTTATTACACGTAAGGTGTGTTTCATGTTTCTAACCCTTTCCAACATATCATGATTTCCATGCACTAATTAACATTTTAAAAATATTTGCATATTTCGTAAGTTTACTTATATATGTTACTTTATCATCAAGAGACAATAAAGTTATTAATCAAATAATAAGATCTACTCCAAAGATTTAACATGAAGGAGCATGGTTAAATAGGAGTAGCATCTTGATCTTTGCAGCCCAAATCAAGTGTCGTTTAGCCAGACCAATTTGGTCAAAAGTATGTGTTAAATTAGGAAACGAAAACGGCATTAATTACGACTATTATTTTTTTCCAAAATCTACCCTTCCTTAATGAATATGAAATGGTCTAGAAAGTCCAGAGCAGAGATAAATAGCAGTTTGATGATGAAACGCAATTTAATCAAATAATCCTTATGATTAACAGTATTAGATGATCTTTTTAACAAGTATACCAAAATTTTAAACGATATTTAATTACAAACTGGTCAAAGGACTCTTGGAGATAGTCTGGTCTGAGCTAGAACAACAGATTTGTAAGCAAAGCGTATTTCACAGCTAATTCAACAACATCCATTTTTTTTTCTGCGGAACTTTAATATGAGTATGTTCTTTCTTTTAATTAGTCCACTATAAAGGTAGGGAGTATCAGTATATTGAACATAAGATTGGAATTTCAGTCTTTTCATTAATTTTGTCAAACTAAACTCACACATAATCAGATGTAAAAGATAAACTTCACGTAACAAACACATAACCTGGTATTCTGAGAAAGTAACAGAAAATAAGTACTAACTTTTGTTCCCCCCATATTTGTATGGTTGTTACATAAATAGAAAAGGAGAAACCAAATCTGATGATATCCATTTTGTGTCCCTGCGATAAATAGATAAGAGAATTTAATTCGTGCCAAATTTCAAAAGTACCATAAAGTAGGAAAAGGAGATGTGGTTGCCTTCTGTTTCCGCCTAGCATTGAGAGTGACATTCACTAAAAGTACCCTTTCCCTTAGGTAAAAATGTACTGTGACTAAGGATGTGTTTGTGTGAAAAAAAAAAAAAAATTTGTTGAAAAATAAGTAGTTCTCTTACTTATTTTGTAGTATTTGATAAGTAACTAAGAAAATTGTCGAGCGAATATTTATATATAATCTAGGCAAACATATAGGGATGAAATGGACGAAGTGTGAAGTGTGGAGCAAGAGATAGTGGGGGTAGCGTGGGGTGGGGTGGGGTGTGGTAGAGGGTTGGGGTTCACGGTGGGGGATGGGAGGTGAGGGGTTGAGGGTGGGTGGTGGGTTGGGGTGGTGGGTGTGGTGAGGAGGGGGGTGGGTGGACGTGCAGTGGGGGTGATGAGGTGGTTAGTGGATAGTGGGAGGGTGTGAGGAGAAGACAATGAGTGTAAGATGCTACTCCAATGTACTTGTGAATATCTTTATTTCCTGCTCTAGAGAAGTCATTTTCCTAAATTTTAAAGAATGTTTTTTTCTAGAAAAAATGTCTTCCAAGACATTTTGACTAACCATAAAAGGGAATATTAATGAAAATATTTTCCTCCGTACCAAGCACATCCCAAGTAACTTAATGACTAATAAAGTAAAAAATGCATTAATTGAATCATGATTAAGTAATAAAAGTCTATATATGTGCGGAGCTACAATTAGCTATTGAGGTGGACTCAAATGTTCAACTGAATTTCCTTCGTTAAAAAATTATACAACGTAAATTGGGATAAAACAATTTTTGGTATTTACGTAAACATCTGAACTTCCTTGACATAAGGGAATTTTCATTGTAGTGTTAGAGGTAGTTCAAAATTGTTTTTGTTTTGATTAGGCTCAAATTTTTGAATCAACTCGTTAAATTTTCCGATTCTGTCACTGATCATACATTTATTAGTTTGATATAAACCTCGAGTTAATTAAATCCGCATAATCTGATGTTCTTATAAACTGTATTACTATCTCATAATTCTTATTTACGTTGTGCAAGTTCTTCACTCCTATAACAAGGTATTTAATCCATTTTTCCTATTTGGAAAGAGAGAAAGGGGTGCGTGAAGGAGCCTATATTATTATTAGTAAACCATATAACTAGTAAAAATCTAGAAAAACAAATTTGAATCTCTTTAAAGAGCGTGGACTACTTCGTGCCTCAAGTTGAATATTTTTCTTGTCAATCAACAATACTAGCTGTCAATAGGCCACATTAATTCCCCTTCCCACACTCTTTCTTTCCCTTTTAGTCCCCACAAAATCTGAGATTCACATTCCTGCGAGAAGATCTTCTAATCTTTATTCCTCTCTTTGGAATTTTTCTTTCTATATGGGATTTCACTTTCATTCCAGACACACATTAGGAAGGAAGAGAAAATAGGAAAAAGAAATTACAGTAACATTTTCCTATATATTTTCATGGATTCTTGCGAGAGAGCGACCCCTTTTATAATTAGTTCTTGTATCTTCATCCGATTTTAGGATTACCATTTAAGTCATCCTGAGTGCATAAAATTTGGAAGTCTATCCAATTCGGAATAATTTTAGACATGCAGAGTGTCTTATCGAAGTTATATATTGTTGAAGTTTAGACATTTTAACCATTTTTTTCTGAACTTCAATCATGTGAGTGAATTCATCCCATTTTAAGCCTAATTTCACACATATTCGAAGTTGTTCCGAAGTGGATAGGTACGCAAACGATTTTAAAAAATAGGTACAGATTAAATAGAAGTGTCGAAATAGGCTATCCGTAGAAAAAGTGGTCACTAAGCGCTATATCTCAATAACTTTCGAAGGCCCAACGTAGAAGATGGCCCAATTTATTTTCAGCTCATTTAGTGTAACAGATGTACTTCTTATTCTCTTTGTAACTTGTATAGTTATTTTATGAGAAAGTGACGTAAATAGCCATCAAATTTATACTAAGGATGAAAGAATAGCACTCCACCATAATCCTTGTTAGCATGAACTTTCACTAAATCAGGTAAATATATCGCACCTAATGATATTGATATTAGGAGTGGATCTCTAAATAAAAAAAATACAGAACTATACACCAAGTTATAAATTTGATAATAAGCCAATTTGTCCCACCAATAGTGATGTGGTGTTACGTTACTACAACGCACGTAAAATATTGTGCATGGTACCAAAACATTGAAGATAAGGTGGAAAACAGCATGGAGATATTGACGTCAAATAGTATTACGTATGTAAAAGTATAAAACAAATATAAATTCCCGCTTATCATAGTCACCTAACTAACTAACCAACCAAATTATATCCACAGCACACGACTTTTCTTTTTTCAGCTCTTAAAAGAAGGAGTCATATATAATTAATAATGTCTTTTGCTTGGTTATTAAGACATTGTAATGGTTGATATATGAAACTAATTAATCAAAGTTTTGGTTGGGTGGGAGAGAAGGGAAAGGCATATATAGGAGTATAGGACAAGAGGGGGATAATTCTATCTATCTATCTATATATATATATATATATATATATATATATATATTATGAGCTTCTATATTTGGATACTGAAAAGCATTTTCTTATAAAATATATGGGGCTACTGACAGTGGCGGATCCAGGATTTTCATTCAGGGTGTTCGGAAAAAAGAAGAAGCTAAATATACACTGTAATTTTTTGCCGAGGGTGTTCAAAAGTTAATATATGCACATAAACACAGAAAATTTACCTTATATATACACTTTAATTTTTTGCCAAGGGTGTTTGGGTGAACACCCTCGACAACACGTAGATCCGCCCCGGCTCTTTGAGATATGGTAGTTGAGAAGTTGGTACTATTGATATCTACGAATACATTTTCTAATTAAAGGAAATATATTTAGCATACGTGTAACAAATATTAACTTTCTCAACTTCTCATTATATAGCCTCATAACATATTCATATGCCAAGTCATTTGGTTAAACCTTTAATAGTTTAACAATAAGATTTGGAACTCGGAAGGTACAAGAAAGTCATTTAAAAGAATATATATATATATATATATATATATATATATATATATATATATATATATATATATATATATATATATATATATACGTCCTTTGTTTCATTTACGTGGACATTATTTCTCTATTATTATTCCATTTGAAAAGGAATGACATTTTTATAGTTGAAAACATTTCAATTTAAACTTTTCACCGTAACATTAATGAAATAGTTTTGTAGCCACACAAATGTTATAACATATTCAAAATTACAATTTTGAAAGTTTTATCATCATACAAATATTATGGTGGTATGCATATTTAAAAATCACAAGTTTTAAAAAAAATATTTTTTATAAATCTCCGTGATAAATCAAATTGCATCACATAAATTGAATGGAGAGAGCATCGACTATTCTTATACATTGATCTGTCATCTGTCTACTGATCATTTGGTTGACTACTAGTTAGAATTGGGTCATTTGCACTTTGGGTCCTATTTTGTGATGGTCTTTAATTTTTCTCCCATCAAATGGGCTGGTCTTTAATTTTTGTCTTCAAAATTGAATTTATCTTATAGAGGGACATAAGTTACGTATTATAATATCATGAGTTATGTCGAACTTTTCTTATAAAATTTATCTTTGTTAGGCATAAATTCGATTTTGAAGGCCAAAAATTAAAGACCAGTTCATTTGAAGGGAAATCGTGAAATTACTTCGTTAGAATTTTATTGCAAATCTTGACGTCGCTAGAAATGACCACCAAGAAACAATTGCAATTAAAAACAATAGTCCTTTAAATGCTTAGGAGATTCTTTAGTTCTAAATTATTTTTACTTGTGAGTTTCTTATATTATCACTCCCTATTGATCAACTACAGAAGCACTGAATCAGGCTGAGAACATGAAAAAAATAAAATTAAAACGATAATTTATTTGGCCAACTTGCATATTTTGATAGCATGTGCGCACCTCGATTATTGCCCCAGTATCCTACTACCTCTCATCAACACATATAATAAAAGCTCCAACAAAACTTTAACGAATATATAGAAAATGAAAAATGTTTTTTGGCTCCACTGAAACTTAAAGTTGTTCTAATTATTCTACCATCTATATATTCGTCTAACACATGCATGTCACATTGTAACTTTTGAAAAGGTATGCTTTTTGGTACATGTGGGAATCATCAATAAACTTTTGGACCTACACTTTTAACGTTCTTTTTTTGGCTTTTTAGTGAGACTGATGGATAAAGAACATATTAGTCAAAGTAGTGTGTACAGATATAATTGGTTCCATATCCTACATTCATAACTGTAATTATTTTGAGGTGGAAAACTAGTAGAGGTACACATTTAGGATATCGCAAATACAAGAAGTAAACAAATAAGAACACAAGTACATTAGTCCTTTCAATTGGCCAATTCCAGCTGGTTGTGTCTCAAATGTATCATTCAGCTTTCAAAGCTAACTAGATGAATTATTATTTTTTTGTAAAATAGAGCTTGAATTTCTAGTTGCTATTGGCCATCAAAGATACACCTTTTCAACTTTCAAATTTCTGATATATTGGTTTGGTTTAATAAATGTGATTTTGCACCTCCAACTTAGGTGGAAAGACACAACTAGAAAACAATCAAGAAGTGCTTCAGCTACAAATCTATATAAAACTTGATTCGGTATTCTTTTAAGACAGCACATTTAACCAACAAACGTGACATTGATTTTCCTTCCTACAGTAGATTGTTTCATTCTAAATGGAGAGTTGCATTAGTTCGACTTTGTTATACAGTTAAAGAATTTCTATTTAAATTATCGGAATTTTTTCTAGCTAGTTGATAGTTGTACTTGAGACAGATTTTTCTTGTAAATTCGAACGAGAAAAATGAAGAAGAGAAATAGGCCATAGAGATTAGTTAGAACCGCTATTGGGCATTTTGAAAAGGGAAAATTACATAGTTATACTTGTTAAGATCCTATATTACAAAACATGAGGATATTTTTCCTTATTTACAAAATATACCAACTTAATTACAAAACATACCAGATCTGAAAATATCAAAAGCCACTATATTATGGGCGGAAATTCAATACACAGAGCCGATATCAAAAAGCTACTCTCAGACACCTAAAAATCCATAACATAGAAGAAATTCATAGACTATACATAAATGAAGAACTTCCTAATATATCATATTCATCATATACACGTTGCAGAACCACACAAAAGATCTAGGAAACTAAAATGCAAACGGTGAAACCAAATCATCTCTGTCTCTAATTGTCAAAACTTCAGTTCCTGAGAGCAGATCCGATGAGGAAAGCAACGACAGTGACGACAAAACCGGCGGCGAACAACGGTGAGATGAAGCAGACGCCGATGTTGGTGCGTCGGCAGCCACCGTAGCTCCGATGAGAGAACAAACTATGAAAATAACAGAGATTTGGGGGATAATTGACGAATCCGTTGAATAATTAGTTGGGGTTTATGTTTTTAGGTTTTACATGATTAGGTATTTGAATTAGTTTCTGGAAAGTTTTCTAATTATTGTTGTTGTTAATAGTGTAGTTCTTAGGAGATTGGGTAATTAATTATATGAATGATGGTAGAATCGTGAATTATGTAAAGCATAAAACCGTATGAATGATGGTAGAATCATGACTTATGTTTCAGAAAGGTGTTTTTTAAGTTTTCTATGTTGTTGTTGTTGTATAAATATTGTATGAAAGTTGTATATAATGTTGTTGTAGTTGTATTAAATTTCCAAAAACCTAACATGCTGATCCTTGAGCGAGATATACATATTTCATACCTGTTTCACTTTTCATACATGAAAATTTGAGCAAAATTTTTAAGTCTTGAGTGAGATATACACATTTCATATATTTTTCATACACAAAATTCTAAGAGAAAATTTTATGCTTTGAGCGAGATATACACATTTCATACAGTTTTCATACATAAAATTTGAGCGAAAATTTTCGTATATATTTTGTAAGAAATCTATTGATATGTTTTGTAAACTGAAAAGTATTATCATATTTTATAAATATACCCTATTCTTATGTATATATAGGTTATTCTCCCTTTTGAAAAACTAATAGGACTTTATTTGGGAAATAACATCAAGTAATTGCACGGTTTCCCTTCAAATTGACTGGTCTTTAATTTTTGTCCTTCAAAATCAAACTTATGTCTAATAGGGAATAAATTTTTCAATTGAGCTGGCATAACTTGTAGGTATTATGATGTGTTATGTCCTTTTAGGCATAAGTTCGATTTTGAAGGACAAAAATTAAAGACCAGCCATTTGAAGGGCAAAATTAAAGAGAAATAGGGACAGAAGTGCAAATGACCCACAACCTTTTTGGGGCATTTGGGCCAAAAGAAGAGGCAGGGAGTTGAATTTGGGTCAAAAGACCAATGTAATGATAATTGCATCAATAAAATTATTTATTTTATGGTAGAGCAAGATATTAGTTACAGAAAATCCTCCCTCCCAACAAACCTGTCGCATGTACAACATATGAATTGGAAAAGATTCCTCAGAAAAAATAACATTTTATCCTTAAAAGAGTTGACTAAAAAGTATTGGGGAAAAATATGGAAGAGAACATTTCCATTGTGAGTAAAAGGATAATTTTAAAAATCAAGGTGCATGGATACATAGGACACAAACATATACAAACACCCACAAAAAGTCCCAAAAGAAACATCAAACTTTGCCTTCCATTCACAATTGGTATTGGAAGAAAAGTTTTAAGTTACATACATCATCTAGATGTAGTTAGCCTCCTTATAATGTGGGATATATGTAATCGGTAATTAGCCTCCTTATAATGTGGGATATATGTAATCTTGAAAATAAGACAGGTTATATGCTACAACAGGTAAGGATGACATGATGGTGTGAAAATTTCTTATATTGACGATGTATATAACTTAGTCTCTTTGAAGAAGGGAGTTTAACTGTTTAAGTTATGAACATCAATTGTCTGTGTATAGAAGTATTTACACTATCAGGTCACCCAAAGAGTATTTACAGGTCAAGATTCTTTAAAATATAAGATTTGAAATTTTAAAAAATAAGATAAGTTACCTGGTATAAAAGGTAAAGGTAACATGAAGGTATAAAAATTCCTTCCATTAACAATATATAACTTAAACTCGAGGAAAAATGAGTTTTTTCAACCTTGTTAGTAAGTGTCATATAGTGGAGATATTGTCTATACAATGGACACTTCAATTCCATGGCAATTCCTTGTATTTTCTAAGGCAACCATATCGTCAAGTTTATGAGACACTAGGGCTAACGTCCTGGAGATTTCTCTGTGCTATTGATGAAAATGCAAGCATTAATTTGACCTCCAATTTTAATGGAAATATTATATATACAACTTTGAAGTGATATTCCAAATCAGCTTTGGTTTATATATAGGATGAGGATAATTTTTCAACTATACTGGTGGCTCGTGTGTCTCCTTGTTTTGAAAGTTTTCTCTTCATAACAGCCAAACTTTTGATTACCTTATGTTATTTCAAACTTTATATGGTCTAAAACTATAAACTTATCATCAGAGTAGTGCATGTGCAAGTTAAACAAGGTAAAAGAAAAATTAAATGAATGACTTCTTCTACTAGTTAGTTTAGAGTTTAATTTTATATTTGTCTTTCATGTCAGCTAAAAATGACTACAAAAACTTTTGATGATCAGAGGAATTAGTAACCTGATTTATAAAACAGATTAACTCACTACAATAGGTTGTAGAGCATATTGATAGTGCAAAAAAATTATTTAACTCTATATTCTCAATGATGCATGAGAGATTCGGTTTCCACTTTTGATTTCACATGCATGTTCAAATTACTCGTACATTACGTAGCAATTAACATCATATCACATCAAGATACTACAATTTAAAAATAATTTATATTATGAAATAGAATTTTATTATAAGTAGTAATAATTTGCTTGATCTTAGAAATTACACCGTCGCACGTGACTCGTGCCAGTTTGCACATGACTGTCCAGTCATAGTATTCTTTTGAAAAAAGTCATTTTATTCTTTTCTTTTATTCAGGGAAGGGCCAAAATTACCAATGTATTATACACCATGAGATATTTTTACCCTCCGTTAATATTTGAACATTAATTTATCCTTGTTTTTATAAAGTGACATAGTTTGTTTATATATTTTTTGTTTAAATCATATTTCCTCTTATTTTTAAATCCAGCAAAACAAAAGTTTAAAGAAAATAAATAATTGAAAAATTCTATGAAAATATTCAGAGGCCTTGTTAAACGGACACAAGCCTATTGGCGAGAATAAACTGGGCTGCAACTTATGAGCCCAATTTATAATGGGCCGCCCTACTATACAACCATGAACATGATTGGTATATGGGTCATTTTATATTTTTTTTCCGGTGATTGTCCTTCTTTTGAGGTGATCTTTAATTTTCGTCCCTCGCCTAATAACTCGAAGTTCTGGATTCGAACCCCAGTTCAATAAAAGAATTTCGCAAAATTCTGCCTGCAGGCCTAACTTTGCTACAAAATTCTGTCTTGCGATTTTTTTTTTTTTTTTTTTTTTTTGTGTGTTGAGTCCTGCTGCAAGTGAAAATGGAAGGAAGAACCTCAAACTGTGACAGTATGTTTATAGCAAAAATTAAAGACTCTACAAATTTGAGTGGACAAAAAAATTAAAGACCACCCCAAAGCAGGGTATTCCTGCTAATTGCCCGTCATTTTACCACACTTTAATTAGGCCTTTATGTGTGAAGTATGATACACGGAAGCTACTTTCAGGACTGTTATTTGGAATTTTCATGTTTGCAATGTAGTTGAAAATAGTCATAACTTTAAAATGAGGTATAGCATTTGAAAAACAGCCGCATAAACTTCAAGAAATTTGCCTGCTGTAAGAGAAATTCCATGATAGTGTCTGAATTTGAAAACTTATATAAGTCAAACTGCTGCAAGTGAAAATGGAAGGAAGAAGGTCTAATTTGAAACCTTTATGCGTGGTGCAGTGTGACATTGTAATTAATGTTTGTCCATGAAAACTGATGATCATTCTGATAAACTTCTAACTACTCTATAAATTCAGGCCTTCCAGAAAAAATAAGTGCCTAAGTTAATTTACAGTATATCGTACACGAATGTTTTATTGAATCCTGAATTAACTTGCTTGTATTTTTTCAAAAAGTATACAAACAATCTCTCTTTAAATACGTCACGTGAAAGCCTTCTACCTCAATTGTGTTGTTCTATTTTTTCTAACTGAGCAATCATTTCATTGCCACAACAACCATATAAGGACATGCAACTCATCCATTTAATTAAGTGGACAATCAAACACAAAGGAATAGATGAACATAAAGACAGAATAAACACACAAAAAGCAAGAGGATAGTCATACATTATATTTCATGTGAACTCTCGACTTCACGTCTTTCGTGTCTTTTATTTCACTTTTTTGATTATTTTTCCAAGAGGGCGTTATTGATGTGAGTGTCATGGCTTCACCAGATTAGCTTTAATGATTTCAAGGTAGTTCTTTGGTGTTTATATGTATCTATTTTCTCCGTCACAATTTAAGGATACTTTTAAGAAAAAAAAAGAATGATACATTTTTTATATATATATTTAGAAATGACTGAACTTTAAAAATCTAACTTTAATTACCCTTAATGATGATTTATAACTACAAAAATATTTAAAGTTTATTTTAGATGTAAGTTTCATTTTTCCATTTTTTTTTCTTTAACTTCACGTCCAATCAAATAACATCATCACATAATTTAGCCCGAGGAAGTAATTAATATAATAGTGATTATAAGTTGTGTCTCTATCGTTGGAAAAATAAATTTGAATAACTTTTGAAACTGCACCTTAATATCCAATACACACACACATAAAGAGAGAATGAATTGAGAGACCACTGCTGCATCGAAATAACAATGAGTCATACGGAAGCCAATAAAGTTTGGTCAATAACGACGATAAATCAGAAATAAAAAATATATATATATTTGAAGAGGCATAATTTTTAATATTATTTGATCAATTGACTTACATATGAAGAAAGTAATATAAAAGATAACATAAAATTATGCTGGTTTTTTAAATTTATACACCAAATAGAACCAATAAAATCTTGGATTTGTCTCCCTAAACATAACTTGTTTAAAATAAAAGATAATAAAATCGGTTAAAATACATTGCTAATTAATAGCCATAAAGAAAATGATATTAATAATTAAAAATAATAAGTCATGCTAAAATTTATCGCGTTGTTATATTCACAAAAATAACAAAAAATCTTCAATTTATATAAGTCTGATGAAGGTTTTCTTGTGAATTTATAAGTAAAATCATCTAATAAATTTTCTCAACTTTAAAAAATTTAAGAAATATTGATAAATTAACAAATAAATATTTTTATGTATAAAAAGGATGTTGTTTTTTTTTTTTTCAACATACTCAAAGTGACTACAGTTGTGGGTGCTAACCCCGCTATCGCGTTGTTACGACACCTATAAATTTTCTATTTCGGTCTTTGAAGATACATTTTCCACGGGAAAACCTTTTTTATTGTCATCCGTCATTATCGTCACTTTCGCATTGCTCAAATAAGGTTTGCACGCTATGGCAAAATCATTCTGGTCGGATCCCTTCTATTTTAGTGCTGGATTAATTAAGTTTGCATGGACTATTATATTATAAATGTTAAATCAGAAGTTGGATATCGATAATTCACAAAATTATCGCTCGGGATGATTTTTGGTGTGAGATGACTATAGAAAAGTGCATATTGTAGGATAAAATAAAATAAAATGACTTTACTAGATAAATTCAAATATTTGAACGACTATTTGAGTAACAAACGCCTAAAAAATAGTACCAACATGACTACAATAGTCTGTTCTTGTTACATGCATCAATATCAAACACAAATACTTCAACATCGATTCTCAAAACAAATAATTGCATTCAGTGACTAAATCAAATGTACAAAAACCTTAATCCAGACCCTTGTAACTGTTGTTCAATAACATGATTGAGTTTCTCACTCATCTCTATAGTAAAATAATTCTTCCAATCTCCAACTTCCACTCTACGAAAGAACACTTTATTTTTCTCTCCAGTTGACAATTTCCCATTCTTGTTCACCTCCAAGTTGCTCAAATTCTCAAAGCTACACATTCTTAATATTTCATCCACCACTCCACAATTTTCCTCCTCTATAGAAAATGGACATTCCAAGAATTCAGCTAAGCGTTTAAGCTGAATTTTTGGTTGCTGCTTAATTTCTTCATACATCAAGAAAATTACTTTGTTAGGCTTTTCTATGCTTTTCTTCCAATAACCTAACAGATGATTCCAAAACGGACCATAAATGCTCACACCCTTACAAAAAAGATCAAACATTTCATCAATGGAATTGGTAGTACCTATGTAATCAAGTCTTATACTATTTGAGAAATGCCACATAGAAATAAAAGTGTCCCTAGGATTCCTACATAAGTAAACAAGTTTGGTTCCTGATTCTTGGACAGATTTTGGCAATGAAGCATATGGCAAATGAGTTGACAAAAGTCTAGGTGAAGTGAAGGATGAAAAATTAGGGACTTGTTCATCAATATAGAGTTTAAGTTCCAAATATGGGACAAGATCATGAGGGTTCTTGACAAGTAAAGGGTGATTTTGATCAAAGATAGGATGTTTCATTCGATTCGCTAGAGCAAATAAAAGTGATTTTAACCAAGTGGTTCCTAATTTAGGAGTTGTAACAAGAATGATACCACTATCTTGAGCTTGAAAGTGTTGTTGACATGCAATCACACCTTGGGTTATTTTTTATGATGTCCAAAAACCTTGGTAATTGTAGATATACGATCCAATCCATCCTTTTTCTTTTGGTAGGATAGAGAGCAATTCCTTACATTCTTCACTTAGATCATGCTCTTGTAAGCATTTGGCAGGAATTTGTGGAGAAGCTTGAGACGTTGTCATGGTTTTAGGATTGGGTGTTTTCTTGTAGTATGTATGATGAAGGTTAATTCACATTTCAACTTTTTTGGACCAATATGTGAGGTTGTCCATTACCTTTATATCCTTTCTAGAGAGTTCTTTGGATGGTAGTACATTACATACACATAGATATGATAAAAAAATAAAGTTTGTTTGTATTTGCTTGCGGTATCAATGAATTTTGAAAATGCTACGGTGGAGTTAATAGCGAAAATAATGTCATATAATTTGGAAGACGTATGTTTTTTTTTATCATATTATTAATTAATATTTATCAAGATATTTACTTATAATTATATTACTTAATAAGTAAGTGTGATTGATTGTATAAATATTTTTTTCGTTTTTGACCTCACAATATACATAAAAACTTAAAACTCATAAACATCATAAAATGCGAACGTTTACATTGACCTCATGAGGTCTCCCTCTAAATTTCGACCCATTTTATGTGAAGGTGGATTTTTGACATAGAAATTTTTATTAATATTTAAATAAAAATAAAGATTTTTTTAATTTAGGTAGAAAATTTTTAAAATTTTTCACGTGATCGAAAAATTTCTTCATAAAACATGCCTTCTTTAAATTTTGCGAAAATTATTTTCGATCGTGGTAATTATCAATTTTATTTATTTTTTTAGTAGTGATGAGGGTATATATAGAGAATTGCTTAAATACACTAACATATAAAAAAAAAAAAAAATATCATTTTCTTTAATTAAAATTTTTTATCCTTATTATTAATTAATATTTATCAAGATATTTACTTATAATTATATTACTTAATAAGTAACTTGATTGTATAAATATTTTTTCCAAATACATAAACTTAGACAAACATCATAATAGCTGACCCCTCATAAAATTATTTTATGTGATGCAGTACTATTTCTAATATTTTTGCTTAAGTTAAATTGTTTAAATATATAAAAATACCGTGACTGTATAGAGGTATGATTTACAATCAGCCAACAAACCAACCTCCTTGTAATATTTGAAAATAGTCATAGCTTTAAAATGCGGTAGAGTATTTTGAAAAATAGCCGCACAAACTTCAAGAAATTTGCCTGAAGTTCGAATTACCGTACGAGAGAACTTCAGGAATCAGGAAAGTATCAGGATTTGACACTTATACAAATCGAATTGCTGCAAGTGAAACTCTTCCATATAAAGAGTTCAAATTTCCGTTCCATTGCCTATGTGGGATTATTCACATATGTATAAGAAGTGGGACGATGCCACATCGAAAGAGAAACTGAGTGTGAAGGCTTATATTAAGAGCCCTGGTATTTTCAGGTTTTGTTAAAAAATTGAACTTATATTCAAAGTTTTACAAACACGTTTGTTCAAGAAAAATATCATCATTCTGAATAAACTTATAACAACTCTACAAATTCAGGCATTCCTAAAAAATGGCTAAAATAATTTACAGTACCGTAGACAAATACTTTATTGAATCATATTTGCTTGTATTTATTCAAATAATATACACATAATATCTATTTAACTTCTACCTCAATTGTGTTCTGTTTTTTTCAAACTAAGTAGCCATTCCATAGCCACAATTACATAGACATGCGATTCATCCATTTAATTAAGGAGATATTAAAAACAAATGGAATAGATGAACATAAGACAGAAGAACAACACACAATAAACAAGAGGATAGTCATACACTTCATGTGAGCTCTCGACTTCACAATTTTCTTGTCTTTCTACTATTTTTAATTCAGTTATTTGAATTACCACCCCAACCCCCCAAGAGTATGCTATTAACGTGAGTGCCACAGCTTCATCAGAATAGTTAGCAAGGCAATCTCACTTCATGCTTTGTTTTGTCCTTTAGGCAATGAACTTTTTGTCAAGTAATGATTTCAATTTCAAGATATTCTTTGGTGATTATTATATCACTATTCACTATAACCAAGGAAATCTAACCTTTTCTTTTTACCTAGTGCATGATATTCGTATTGGAGCTCAACAAAATCCGAATTCGCTTTCCCACATTGGGCGGTAAAGCCTTCTAACAAAGTAGAGTCCATCCTCGAAGTTCGTATCCAAGACTTTTAGTTAAGGATGACATATACTTACCACTCCACTACAATCTTTGTTGATATCATGAAAATCTAATATAAGTCTATACATAATACTTTTATGTATCAATTTATATGATACTCCTTCTTCTTTAGTTTATCTACGAAAGAATGAGTCCTTTATATATGTAAAATAATTTAACTTTAAACTTCTCATTTTATTCTTTTTTAGATGATTTGTAACCACAAATATATTTTTGAATTTTTTTAGACTTTTAAACGTCAATTCTTCTTAGACTCCGCCCCAATTAAAAACATCACGTACATTGGAACAAAGGAAGTAATATAGTAGTGATAATTAGTGGTCCTATAGTGTTAGAATGGAATCTGAAAAACTTTAGTAACAAAGTATTGCATCTTAATATCCAAGAGTAAAGAAAACATGCGAAAGAATTGAGACACGAGTGTGATGATGATTTCTTGTACCTATTGAGCATTCAGATTACATTGAATTTATTCCAATTAGACATTTTTTTTGGCAATCAGTTAAAATTACAAAGTGTGTGTAATACATGACTTTTAATGAAGAGGTGCGTATACTATTTCAGGAATATATAAGTATATAATATATAGTGTATATCGTAAAGAATGTATATATATTTAAAAGGGCCGCAGAATGTCAATTTCTTTTGGTGCATTTTGGTTGTTATTACCTAATAGATCCTTATAGCAATAACAGGATTGATGCCATTGCGACACCTTTATTTCTATTTTTTATTGAGTTTGTTTTGTTTCCGTTTCTAAACCTATTTTTAGTTTCTTCCAATTTGAAGTTTATACTTTATACTACTACTTTACGCAATAACTTAGCATAATTAGTAAGTTTTCAAAGAGTTACCTGTGAAACTTTCACATAATAAGTGACATATTTATATTAAGACGTTAGTCATTGGTGCCCTTTACGCGTCAAGATCCACAGGTCCGCCTACGTAGTACTTATTACACTCGCAGTCGCGTGGCAAAAAAATGCTTAAATTGCGGCGGTTTAATAGCGGGGGGTCGAGTCAAATACAACCCCGCAAATTTCATTAAATAGCGGGGGTTTACATGTCCGACACAAATAAAAGAAACTAGCGGGGGTTTGGAACCTCCACCATCTGGGAAAAAAAATAGCGCGCAACTTTTCCCTCACTTTTTTTTTTTGGCTCTTTTTTCTCTGAAAAATGTTCCCTCACAAATAAAAGAAACATTAGTATCTTTTCCCTCTCTCTCAAAACCCTCTGCCTCTCTCACTACTTTTTATTTCTGCAAATATGACCAAACAGACTCAACAAAACCATTAGACTCATTCTAATGAATTGTATTTGTAACTTTGAAATATCCTTTCTCAAACTTCAAATGAAATTGGTCCAAACATGGGTACGAAATTAGTTTTAAATAGAAGCTGGAGTTTTTGAACGAAATTGGTCCAAACATTGATCTCAAAGGTAAATTTTTGCTCAAAATTGATTTTTTTGTGTGAATTTTTCTAATGTGTCCCTCACTTTTTTTCCACCTTTGTCTTGTACTGCTACTACTTCTACTAATCTATCTATTATCTCAAGTATCTTCTGATTTTTGGTATTTCAGTATATGGGTTTTCCCCTTTCTTAATGTTTTCATGTGATTATATGTTCAAACACCTATGATTTTTTAAAGATTGACACTTCAATCGCTGATTAATGAATAATATGACTTCACTAATTTTTTGGGTTTACCAGGTTCTTCTTCATATTTTGATCGTTTTGCTGCGTGTTTCCCGATTATTAGGTGATCTACACAGTTATTAGGTGAGTTTTTTTTTCCGATTTCGTCTTTATTTTTCCATCTTTTCTGATTATCAGTGTTATTTATTAGATTTGTCATTGTGCTGAGTTTTAAATTGAAGAATGATCTTTTCTGTGTTTTGAGTCTTCCATGGAAGATTTAGCTTACTTTCACCTAAATTTTTTGGCTAATTGGTGATAAATCTCTACACCTCTGTTGTGCGTGTTTTAAGCTTTTCAAAGTGTAGTAAGAATGGAACTGCTATGAAACTTGCCTTCGAGGTGTTTGACAAATTGCCTGAAAGAACAAACTTTTTGCTGTGTTAGGACCCTCTTAAATCCAGATTGTTTAACCAAAAATAGCTTTGAATAGGATGTTTCAAAAGAGAAAAAGGGACACGGAAAAGAGAAAACTTACATCTATAATCTTCATATTACTATATTCTCCCCCAAAAAACCATGAATTGGCAGGGGAAAAAAAAAGATGCATACCAAAAAACCATGTTAGATTATGTATGTTCTCTGTTAGAATTAATTGTTTTTTCATTTTCTATTATGTTCACTTATGCTAATAGGCAACTCATTTTCTTTCTCATGAATTCTTATAGGTGATATTGTTGCACACTAATCTAATTTTTTAATGGATAAATCTTGGATTGGAATGCCAAGGAACACACCAGAGTATGTGATTGGTTTGAATCAATTTTTGAATTTTGCATTTAACAATGCAGCTATAGGAGATAAAATAAAATGTCCATGTCCTAAATGTGGTTCTAGGAAGTGGCAGACCAGGAAAATAGTGTTTAATCATTTGATTGACAAGCCGTTCCCTAAAAATTATGTCACTTGGTTTATGCACGGGGAAATGAATGTATTGCATAATGCCAGAAATAGAGAGGTCACTCAAGATGTACCACCCACTGAAAATCCTGTAGAATTATTGATTAATGAAGCATTTGGGGGCTTAAGGCATGAGGGTGTTGATGTAGGTCCGTCACAAGTGGTGGGAGAAGAAGAAATGTTACATGATATGCCTGCTTCAAATAACAAAGATTTGTTTGAGTTACTTGGAGATGGACGTCAAGAATTGTATGAAGGGTCTAAGTACTCAAAGTTGGAATTTTTATTAAAGCTTTATCACATAAAGTGTTTGTCTGGGTTAAGTGACAAGGGAATGACTATGATACTAGATCTACTCAGAGATGCATTTAAATTTGCAAAGATTCCTAATTCTTTTTATGAGGCCAAGAAAACCATCAAGAAGTTGTGTCTTGATTATGTCAAGATAGATGCTTGTCCAAATGATTGCATGTTGTCTTTGGGAAGATGATGTTAATGCAGAAACATGCAAGTATTGTCACACTTCTAGATGGAAGCCTGAGAATGAGAGCAATAAAGATCATGCACCTACTACAAGTAAGAAACAAAAGAAGAAAAAGGAAAAAAGCAAGAGAAAAAAGCTGGCAAAAATTTTGCGCTACTTTCCATTAAAACCAAGATTACAAAGATTGTTCATGTGCTCTAAGATTGCTGAGCATATGAGCTGGCATGCGGAGGATGGTAACAAAGATGGAACCATAAGACATCCTAGAGATGGTGAGGCATGGAAGAGGTTTGATACAACTTTTCCTGAATTTGCTTCTGATCCTCGAAATGTTCGATTAGGTCTAGCTAGTGATGGTTTCAATCCTTTTGGGACAATGAGTACTAATTATAGCATTTGGCCTGTGGTTTTGGTTCCATATAACCTTCCTCCTTGGTTGTGTATGAAGCAACCAAATTTCATCCTCTCAATGATCATTCCAGGTCCACGTACGGCAGGGAATAACATAGATGTATACCTACAACCCCTTATTAAGGAGTTGAATGAGTTATGGAGGGAAGGTGTGGACACTTTTGATTCATCAAAGGATGAAATGTTTAGAATGCGAGCAGCTCTTATGTGGACAGTTAGTGATTTTCCTGGACTTGATATCTTATCTGGTTGGAACACACATACTGGCCTTGCATGCCCCTCTTGTAATTTTGACACAGAACCTTGTCGCCTTCGTCATAGTAGAAAGTGGTGTTTTATTGGCCATCGTCGGTTTTTGGGAAGAAACCATAAATTTAGACTGATGAGGCATCGTTTTGATGGGAATGTCGAAGAGAGGACCCCTTCGAAGAAGTTATCAGGGTCAGACATCTTGCAACAAGTGAAAGATATCAGTGTCACATTTGGAAGACAAACAGAATTGAATGGTAAAAGGAAACGAAATGGGAAAGGGAGTATTGGAGAAGGTGCAACTCAACAATGGAGAAAAAAAAGCATATTCTTCGATCTTCCATATTGGGAGTTTAACTCGTTGCGCCATAATTTAGATGTTATGCATATTGAAAAAAATGTATTTGACAATATTATATACTCTTTGCTAAATGATAAAGAAAAATCAAAGGATCATGTTAAGGCTCGAAGAGATCTACAAGATATGGGTATAAGGCGTGATCTTTGGCCGGATGAGAATGATGAATGTAGGCTTGGTGCATTTACAATTCCAAAGGAGAAGAAAGTGACCTTCCTCAAGACTTTAAAGAATATCTCAGTGCCAGATGGTTATTCAAGTAATATATCTCGTTGTGTTTATTTGGATCAGAAAAGGATCTTTGGACTAAAAAGTCATGATTGTCACATCCTTATGGAACAATTGTTACCGATAGCAATTCGCAATGTGCTTCCAAACCAGGTTGTTGCAACTTTGGTAGAGCTTTCCTCGTTTTTTAGGCATCTTTGTTTGAAAAGCTTAACCCTCGCAGACCTTGAAAAGCTACAAAATCGAATTGTGGAAACTCTGTGCCATCTAGAGATGTTGTTCCCTCCATCATTTTTTACTGTAATGGTTCATCTAACTGTTCATCTAGTGGATGAAGTAATACAAGGTGGCCCGGTGCATTATCGATGGATGTATTTTGTTGAAAGGTAAAATATTTCTTATTCAAAATATTTTAATCGATCTTGTAATAGTATTTCAATGTAAATGCTTCTTCTAACACCTTATTATTTTGGTTATAGATTGTTAGGTCATTTAAAGTCCCTTGTAGGGAACAGATCACAACCAGAAGGTTCCATAGCTGAAGGCTACATAGTTGAAGAAGCTCTAACTTTTTGTTCTCGTTATTTTGAGGGAATTGAGTCAAGGTTAAATCGGCCTAAACGTGTAAATGATGAACCAAATTGTAATGAGGCTTCTAAAAAGTCATCTATGTTCCCCCAACAAGGTAAACCTGTTGGAGGTTCCACAACAGAACCATTGACTCTTTTGGAGAAAACACAAGCTCATCGATATGTGTTACTTAATTGCGCAACAGTGAAGCCATTTGTTGAGTAAGAAATTTAAATTGATTTGATTTATAAGAAACATTTAGAATAATTGGATTTAAATTGATTCATATAACACCTTTGTAGTGAATTTAGACATCACATCAGAAGAAGTAGAGGCCGAAAACTTTCACCAACAGAGGTAGAGAGGAGAGTTAGTAAAGAGTTCCCTGATTGGTTTCCTAAGAGAGTAAGTGAATATTATTAGAATGTTTCCTGATTGGTTTCATAAGTTTTCTTGTATCAATTTATATTTCTAACATAAATGTGTTGTCTATTTAGATAATGAATCCGGATATAGCAGACACTATCTCCGATGATATGAAGTTCTTAGCACAAGGTCCGGCACAAGATGCAAGAAGATTCAGTGCTTATAACATTAATGGATTCAAATTTCGGACTTTGTCTAGAGAACAAGGATTAAAAACTCAAAATAGCGGAGTCTTTCTTGTCTCTGACACTTCTTGTGTTGCATCTAGTGCAGATAGATATGCAAGACAAGCAGACCTGCCATATTACGGGAGGTTGGAAGATATTATTGAGCTTAATTACTATGGCCGATTCAGGGTTGTTCTCTTCAAATGTCAGTGGGCTGACACTACTCGAAACAGAGGGTTCAAATCAGATGTTTGGAAGTTTAATTGTGTCAACTTCTCTAAATTGATTCACACTGGTGATCGTGAGGATGACGATCCATATATTGAAGCATCACAAGCAAATATGGTCTATTATGTTGATGATGAAACTGATAAAGGATGGAGTGTGGCTGTACATCTAAAGCCAAGAGATTTGTTTGACATGGGAGAGGTTGATGAAGAGGAAATATACGAGAATGAACCATATCGACAACAAGAATTTGGACAATTTTTTGATGTTGATTACGAGAATATCCAAATTGCAATAGAGGAGAATATGACTGAATAGATATATCATTACTTTTTTAGTTCCCTTCGTCACCTTTTTTTCCCGCTTGATTAGGAAGGTTTCATTAGTGTTTTTTCCAGAACTTACTATCTTTTGGTTAAGAAAGTTATCTTTATTCTTTATGGAATTTTTGAGTTGCTTGTTATTTGGGTTCTACACAGGATTTAGAAAGTGTTTGAAAGTGTTTGATCCTATGTTCAAACATTTCTTTGAAAGTTCACTTTTTAACCATATTGGTTTATTTGGATCTTAATATGTTCAAATATTTCTTGATCTTTCTCATTAACTACTATTTTCAGCAGCTATATTCAATCTTGACGTTTTGCTGTGGATCTGCTTACTAACTTCATTGCTTCCTGCTGCAGGATTCATTATTGAATTGTAGATATGCCAAGGTTCAAGCGTTTGCAGAAGAAGCAAAATTCAGTTCAGTCAGTATCTCATCCAGTTGCTGAATCAGGACCTTCTTTTCTTCAATCAACGCCATGCCTGCCAACACATCCGACCATGTCATTTCGGGCAACAACACATCTGGCCCCATCATTTCAGCCTACATCGCAGGCGACTCCAACATTTCAGCCGGCATCACAGCCGTCTCGATCAGTTCACTCAATATCCCATCCAGCTCCGATGGATCAGGCCGCACCACAGCCGGCTCCAGCAGTTCACCCAGCATCACAGCCATCTCGGTCAGTTCACTCGACATCAAATTTGGCTTCGACAGATCAGGACTCACCACAACCATCTCTGTCAGTTCACTCGACATCACATTTGGCTTCGACAGATCAGGACTCAACACAGCCAGCTCCAACAGTTCAGGCCGCATCCAAAAAGCGTTCTAGGTCGCATTGGATTGTAGACGCAATAGGTAAATACTTTTGACTATCAGTACATATTCAACAGTCCCTTCTAAGTTGTTGTTCATCTCTCTCGTGGCTTCAACTGATCTCTTTTCTTATTATAGATTCAGAAGAAAATATCAGGAAACTCAGAGTGAAAGTTAATGAAGTGATCAATTTAACGTGTGAAGAACGTATTGTGGTTGATTTTGATTACTTGGATGAACCATTTGGAGATGGACGCGGCCTTCTTTCACGCTTTTGTGGAATTTTGGCATGTGACTGCTCTTTATTTCCAATCAACTTTGAGAAATGGTTAAGTTTACCTATTTCATACTTCAACCGCGTCTTCGATCAAATTATAAAGGTATAAGCTCTATATTATTACAACTATATCACTGTCTCTTTTTTGGTGAGAAGCACAACTATATCAAATTATAAAGGTATAAGCTCTATATTATTACAACTATATCACTGTTTCTTTTTTGGTGAGAAGCACAACTATATCAAATTATAAAGGTATAAGCTAACCAATGTTTTATTCTTGAAGCCCAAGTTCTTCTTTAGGACAACCGAGTCAGTTGCAATGGGACATGTCTATAAATCTATTGGAAAGAAGTGGGCTGCAAATAAAAATAACTTGTGGAAGACACATGAAGACCTGCTTAAAAGTAAAACTGAGATTATTGAAAGTGTGCCGGATGGGATTCCACGTGATCAATGGATTTCTTTTGTTGATTACCAATATAAAGATTCAACAAAGGTACTTATGTAACTGCTTATACTAGTCTTTCTAATTATATAATTATTTGTTTTTCTAATTGAGTTTCAAGTATATTTTTATAAGGCAATGCGATTAAGAAATGCTGAAAATCGAAAGAAACAGACTATACCACACACAGGCGGCTCCAAAGCTAATGCTACGAGAAGGGCTGAAATGGTGAGTAAATTAACTTGCTATGTAATTATTTCTATGTAGTAAATAATGATTTGATTTTTATTTATAGATGGCTCATATATGACAAAGGAAAGACGAGCACAAATATACCTTGCTACTCATAAGAATCAAGATGGAGTATATGTTAATGAAGCAGCAAAAGAAATATGCGTGAGTTTCTGTGAATTCTCAGCTTATCTCAAGAAACAAATCATGAGGATTGGGGAGTAGGGCAGATAATTGAAGTGAGCTAATGCTGATTTTTGTATATGAAAAAATGATCGGTGGTTGGATTGACGTTTTTAATATAGCAATATGATCTGATTCTATGCTCTCTGTTTCATTGTTTGAAGTTATTTTTTTCAAATTTGTCCTTAGAATCCCATCTCTTTGCTTTGTATCCTAAGTTTTAAGGAATCAAGTTAAAGTTTTTCCATCTTATGGGTTAAAAATTTCACGCGTTCCTATTGGTTTATTTGTGACAATGAGTTTTGTATGTGTAGGAAAAAATTGAGTTAGCTTTAAGCCAAAGCACCATAGACGAGTCTCAAATTTCGCGAAATGATGCCGTCGGCAAGGTGCTAGGAGAAGAGCACTCTGGGAGGGTGAGGTGCTTGGGATTAGGACCTGTCCCCAGTAAAGTTTTTAAACAAGCAAGACCTCGTTTCAGCGGTACAAGTGCTTCAAGAAGTGAAGGTTCATGTTCGTCCCAATGTCAACAGAACCATAAGAAAATGATAAATGCTCAGGAAAAAATGATGAATGCTTTCGTGATATATGATAATGAAAAAAAAGGAGACTTCGGGTTCTTTGTGTCAATGAAGTCGGCGGTTTGTTGTGTAATATTTCTTTTTCATTTAATTGGTCTGAAATTTTTTGGATTTGATTTCTCTTTGACAAATAGAGAGTGTGGCTGTTTTTAGAATGTTGGTTTATTTTGTGTCGGAAAAATAGTATCGGCATTCGGATGATAAAATTTGTAATATGATGGTCCTTTCCTAGGGTTCGCAGTTAGGAACGAGATAATAAATACCGTTTGTATTTGTCAATGAATTATTTGTTGTGTAATAAATTGGTCCATCCCTAAGAAACAAGCAAACAGAGAGTAAAAACAGAGTAGTACATTCTGGTTTGTTGTGTACTAAAATAATAGATAAGAGTTCCTAGTCCTGACTTAGCTAGGCATGAAAATTCTCAGCTCAAAGACGAATCTAGAGTATGAATGCAAATGTGAATGAAAAATGATAGAAATGGTCATTTGTATGAGTTAAAGCATCCAAAAGATCGGGATATTAAGAGACTCAAAGGCTATGTATCATAAATGTTGTTTAATTCATATAGTAATAGGAATTTAATTAGAGAAGAAAAACAAGTTCACAACTTGGGAGAGTTTTGCTAACCTCATAATGAGCTTAGTTTTCATAGAAATGTGTGTTGTCTTAAAGTTCTTGCTATATAGAGGGGTTGAGAGAAAATGATTCAGAGTAATTAATTTGATCAAGCTTTGAGATGAAATGATCGGTAGCCTCACAAGTTAGAGTGTTTTGCATTTCATTAGTGCTTTAAACTTTTACATATGAATGCTAGATAAACTCGGTGGTATAGATTACGAATCTATACTTGATATTGGATAGTTTTGATTGGACTAACTTGGTGTGAAAATTTTCTAGTATATACGATGGTAGTTTTGAATTTTGAGATGATCTATTATAATATGCGAAGCGTTTTTAGTGCATAATAATGTAAGTGTTAATTTGTCTTTTTTGGGTCAATAAGTGATTGCATTTTTCAATATATTATATGATGGAATTTGACTTCCATTAACTTGGTTGTTAATTTACCTTTTTTTTTTTTTTTTTTTTTTTTTTGTGCTCGTGAATACTTGAATAAACTAGAAATAAATCAAGAGATATGATGAACGTGTTTAGTCACACTATGTTGCTTTTTGTTGGCCAGCTTAATCTCCTCCACCTCTTTTAGTCACCCTTATTTTGAGACATTAATTTGCTTCTTCCTTTGTTCAATCTTAAAAATAAAAAAATAAAAAATTAGTCTACAATGTTTATACGACTCAACACAATCACTACTATTTTGGTAATTCGATATTCGGTAATAGTTCAAGGATTGGTGTAAAATTTCTCCTCTCGTTTCGGTTCTTCGAGATATTAATACCGTTTGGTATTAATATCTTTGGTAAAAGAAATAGAAAACTTTGGAATTATGCGAAGTCTTATGCGGTCCTTTCTTGTATCAAAATGGCTCCATAATTGCTTGAACGAATGAAATTTTTGCATTAGTGGAGTTACATAGATATAGACACCAGTTATTGGTCTAGTGAAGTGCTTGAATTTAATGTCAGCAAAGGTATATTGTGGCTATATGCTTGAATACCCATTTTATTAAAGTTTTGTAGCTTTATTCTCTACTATGTTTTATTTTCTACTGTATGAGCAGTTGGATTTCCAAATTAAACTTGAATAAAGAGTTGTGGTGTTATCAGGATAGTAGCTAACTCTATTTCTATGCTTTTGATTATGCAGCCAAGTGATGCGGCGAGTGGATCCCTTTCGCCCATGGATGCAAGAAGATCATGCGGTGATAGTAATCCTAGTGACAACCGTTGATTTCATTGTATTGTTTGGTAGGAACGGATGTTAGAATGCTGGAGTGAATGTATTATGTTTAAATTTAGTTTTGAGTGATACGATAATGCTACTTAAATTTTTAGTTTCAAAAACTAAGGGTACTTTATGATAACATTTGTGATTTTACGATATGCTATCGATGTCTCTTAAAGTTTTAATGTTTTTTTGCTTTGATTATGATTTCTAGCTTAATTAGTGATTTTGTAATCGATAATATATAAAAAAAATTCAATGAATTGTTGGGGGATATGAGACTGCCAGGACCTTTAAATATAAGTTAATTTATATATAAATATATATATATATATATATATATATATATATATTTTTAAACCGCCGCAATCTGTCATTGAGAATTATTTTTAAAAGATTAAATTTTAAAATTACGGGGGTCAACTGCCGTAAAATAACCGCCGCAAATTAGTTCTGGCGGTCAGAAAAAAACCGCCGCTAATTGATTGCGACAGCTGTTATTGTGGGGGTTTTGACAACTGCCGCAACAACACATTGCGGGGGTTTCAAACCGCCGCAAACCTTAAAAATAACCCCCGCAATTTAAGCGTTTTTTTGTAGTGTTTAAGCTTGGGAAATGGGTAGGAAACAAGGGGAAGAAGAAGAGAAAAAATAAAATAAAATAAAAATTGACTAAATAAAGCCATTCACGCCCCACTAATGAGTGTATCACACTCACTATGTCAAGTCAGCGAAAATTGTCTAAATAGCACTGTCAGGCCCTATCATAGGTGTCTAAATGAAATAAGGCTTAGTTGAGGTGTTTAAATTAAAGACCTTGGCGACCACAAGGGGTCCCCGATGGCTTTTGCCTTATTTTATTATTATCATCATAATCATTATAGTAATTATCGTCACTTTTTGCATGCCGAGTGGGCTCTAACTATTTCCTCCGTTTGCTTTTATTTGTCCACTGTGGACTTTACACATTTTTTAAGAAATAATAAATAAAGTGCATAATTTACCATGATACCCATATTAATTGATGTATAATTGCATTGAATTTGGAAAATAATTTGGAATGATTAATTAATGCTAAGGGCAAAATAAGAAAAATAAATTATTTTTCTCTTGATATACGAAAGTGGACAAGTAAAATTGAAAATCTATTTATGGAATTGTCAACAAGTAAAAGTGAACGGAGGGAGTAATCTAGAAAATGCTAAATCGAGACGGATCATTATCTTAATTACCTTTGCATTGAATAGTGGGTGCTCTTTAACTAATTTAGGAAGTGCTAAATAGAGATTTAAACGATCTACACCTTAACATCACGCGTAGAAGCACCTAAAATGAGTTTGTTACTCAATTATTAGAAATTATTTAGTAAAATGGCTCTTCTAAAATTATTTTCAAAAAATTATTCTGATCAGTTTTATGAGTGATTCGGCACTCAATTCTTGGTTTGGTATTTATAGGTCCTTGTGGACTCCCTTCAATGCCGTTGTCATTATTGTAGTACTCTTATTAAGGGTTTGGTGTAAAATAACTCTAGAAAAGTTTCTTTTATATGACAAAATAAAAAAAATTACTACATTTTAATAGTTGAGTGACTATATGAATAATCTACATCCAACATAGCACCAGGACTACAATAGAACTTCTCTAATCTGATCATGTTACATTAATCTCAAACACAACTACTCCAACATTGACTTTCAGAATAAATAATTGCATTCAACTGGCATAAAGCTTATTAACGCTAAATCAAGTGTACAAAAACTTTAATCCAGATCCTTGGAACTTTTGCTCAACAACATGATTGAGTTTCTCACTCATCTCTATTGTGAAATAATTCTTCCAATCTCCAACTTCCCCTTTACGAAAAAACAATTTATTTTCCGGTCCAGTTGACAATTTCCCATTTATATTCACCTCCAAATTGCTTAAATTCTCAAAGCTACACATTCTTAATATTTCATCCACCACTTCACCATTTTCTTCCTCTATAGAAATTGGACATTCCAAGAATTCAGCTAAGCGTTTAAGCTGAATTTTTGGTTGCTCTTTAATTTCTTCATACATCAAAAAATGTACTTTATGAGGCTTTTTTATGCTTTCTTTCCAGTAATCCAACACGTGATTCCAAAACGGACCATGAAGGCTCACACCCTTACAAAAAAGATCAAACATTTCTTCAATGGAATTGGTATCTAAATAACCAAGTCTTAAACTGTTTGAGAAATGCCACATCGAAATAAAAGTGTCGCTAGGATTCCTACATAAATAAACAAGTTTGGTTCTTGAATCTTGCACTGATTTTGGTAAAGAAGCATAAGGTAAATGAGTTGACAAGAGTCTAGGTGAAGTAAAGGATGAAAAATTAGGGACTTGACCATCAACATAGGGTCTACGTTCCAAAAATGGAACAAGATCATGAGGGTTTTGGACAAGTAAAGGGTGATTTTGTTTAAAAATAGGATGTTTCATTTGATTCACTAGAGAAAATAAAAGTGATTTTAACCAAGTGGTTCCTGATTTAGGAGTTGTAACAAGAATGATATCACTATCTTGAGCCTGAAATTGTTGTTGACATGCAATCACACCTTGAATTACTCTTGGCGATGTCCAAAAACCTTGGTAATTGTAGATATATGATTCAATCCATCCTTTTTCTTTGGGTAGGATAGAGAGCAATTTCTTACACTCTTCACTTAGGTCATCTTCTTGTAAATATTTGGGAGGAAGTGGTTGAGAAGTTTGAGATATTGTCATGGTTTTGAGGATTGAGTGTCGAATATCTACATTAAGATATTCTCGATATGGTGAATATGTAAGAGAAACTCTAAATATATGAAATATAATTAGGAATATTCTACATTTAGTGTAGAATATTGTGTAGCATTTGTTGTAGAATATTATGAAGAATATTCTGTAGGATTTACATTTTTAGTGTAGGATATTTTACTTCCTTTCATCTCTTATTTCTCTTGTCTATAAATAGCAATGTATTCTGATTTATTTCAATCAGATAATTGAGATAATCATTTTTTAGTGTGCTTTCTCTGTTCTTGACAATGAGGGTATATATCAAGATGGATTACGTTACATACACTGACTACATAAATATTCTTTTATAATATCAATGCATTTTAACATGTAATAATATATTAATTACCATTTTTACTAGATTAACAATTAATGCTTTTTTAATCTATAATTACCTAATAAGTAACTTGATATGTGTGGATATTTTTTACACCGTCAATATATAAAATTTAAACTCATAAACATCATACCAGGCATCTTTGAAATCTTCTATGATTTACAATCTATGTCTGGACAGACTGAATAAAGCCCCTAGCTACATGATGGATAAAGATGCTATCTCTTTTGTAAGATTTATTATAAACTAGACTAGTGTAATTTGGCTCGTGCTAAGCCTGGGCAAAAACTGACGTTAAAATTTAATTTGTAGATTTATTTTGAACTTTTTTCCGCTCTTACTTTTTTTTATTTTTTTTTATTTTTTTATAATATTAGTTTGACACTTTCTAAAGAATTCTAAAATATTAAAGTACAAAAAGGTATCTAAGAGTTAAAGGAAAATCCTTTTCTTAGTTTATATATTAGATTTGTTAAAACAAAAAATCAAACAAATGAATGCTTTTCTAATTTCTATTTTACTAAAATTATTTAAGATTATGGGATAGCATGTACTAATTACACTATCTGAGTGTGAAAATTTTGCATTTTGTGTAAATTCTTGTGGTTTATTTGATATGGGTTTCAATGGAAGTCCTTTTTGGGAGAGCTGCTGACAAAATAAAAAAAAAAGATTACTACATGATTTTTAATACTAGAGTGACTATTTGAATATTCAACATCGAAAATAGTGCCACGACTACAATGGAACTTCTATAATATGTTCTTGTAATATGTACTTGTTACATTAATCTCAAACACAACTACTCCAACATTGATTTTCAGAACAAATAATTGTATTCAACTGGCATAAAAGCATACTAATGCTAAATCAAGTGTACAAAAATCTTAATCCAGACCCTTGGAATTTTTGCTCAATAATATGATTGAGTTTCTCACTCATCTTTGTAGAGAAATAATTCTTCCAATCTCCAACTTCCCCTCTACGAAAGAACATTTTATTTTCCTCTCCGGTTGACAATTTCCCATTTGTATTCACCTCCAAATTGCTTAAATTCTCAAAGCTACAGAGTCTTAATATTTCATCCACCACTCCACAATTTTCTTCCTCTATTGAAAATGGGCATTCCAAGAATTCAGCTAAGCGTTTAAGCTGAATTTTTGGTTGCTCTTTAATTTCTTCATACATCAAGAAAAGTACTTTGTCAGGCTTTTCTATACTTTCTTTCCAATAATCCAATATATGATTCCAAAACGGACCATAAAGGCTCACTCCCTTACAAAAAAGATCAAACATTTCTTCAATGGAATTGGTATCTAGGTGATGAAGTCTTAAACTGTTTGAGAAATGCCACATAGAAATAAAAGTGTCCCTAGGATTCCTACATAAGTAAACAAGTTTGGTTCTTGAATCTTGGACAGATTTTGGTAATGAAGCATAAGGCAAATGAGTTGAGAAAAGTCTAGGTGAAGTGAAGGATGAAAAATTAGGGACTTGGCCATCAACATAGAGTTTAAGTTCCAAGAATGGAACAAGATCATGAGGGTTCTTGACTAGTAAAGGGTGATTTTGTTCAAAAATAGGGTGTAACAATCGATTTATTAGAGCAAATAAAAGTGCTTTTAACCAAGTGGTTCCTGATTTAGGAGTTGTAACAAGGATGATATCACTATCTTGAGCTTGAAAATTGTTGCTGACATGCAATCACACCTTGGATTAATCTTGGTGATGTCCAAAAACCTTGGTAATTGTAGATACAGGATCCAATCCATCCCTTTTCTTTTGGTAGGATGAAGAGCAATTTCTTACACTCTTCACTTAGGTCATCCTCTTGTAAATATTTGGGAGGAATTTGTGGAGAAGTTTGAGATGTTATCATGATTTTGAGGATTCAGTGCTTTCGTTTAGTTTGTATGGTGAAGGTTTACTCGCGAGGATATATATAGAGACGGGATTTACGTTACGTATACTAGTAGCAAAAAAAGTGTTTATATTATCAATGAATTTTAACTTGTGATAGTATTTTTAACTTGTGATAGTAGGTTAATGCCGTTTTTATATTAGATTATCAATTAATACTTAAAATTTTCTATAATTACCTAATAAGTAACTTAATTTTATAAATATCTTTTACACCGCCAACATAAAACAACAGAGCCATTCACATCTGTCATGTATGGTCTTATTATTATTATTATTATTATTATTATTATTATATGCTTATCTCTTTTGTATTTTTGTAAGCTTTATTGTAAAGTGGAGTAGTACTTTTCTATTTACTTTTTTATTAATGATAGTGGCTATATAGTGGTGGAGCCTGCTTACCTTCATTGGTCTCAACTATCGATAACCACATGTATCTTAGATAGGGTATATGTCTAATTAGAATAAAATGATAGTGGTCATATAGAGGTGGAGCCTCCTTATTTTCATTGGTCTCAACTGTCGATTTTACGTGTACTGAATGAAAGCTAATTAGCATACTATATTAAATGACATGGTTGGATGAAGTTCTCGCTGGAACCTAGCTAAGGTTTTTGATTTTTTTCCTTGGTCGGCCTAAGTTTCTAAGTCACCGGGGGGTTGAATAAAATGAGGAATTGGTTTTTTTATACAATTGGATCGGGTCTGGGTTGGTTAAAAAGAGTGGCTAAAAATAAATGGAAAAAGAAAATGTTGTGGCCATCAGCAAAAACAAAATGCCCCAAAAGGCTCAAATTTAAGCAAATGACTCAAAACAGTGCTTAGGCCCAAAATAGAATGTAATTAATATTGATGTCCTTTCGCTAAGGATGCTTTGCTTTCTCTTCTAATCACCTTCTTATTTCCCCTGATTAACACCGCCGGTTTACGATTTGATTTCTACAATTTTTGTAAGATAATCCTTATTCACTTTTTTACCATATTTCTCCAAATGTAACTTTAGTTCTTAATGATTGATATATCGGTGTTATTCATGATTTCGTTAAGACATTACCTTTGTAATGAGTCTGATGATTGGTTGAATATTTGTATTTCTTATCCTTGGCTGAGAAAAAGAGTGTATACCAGTGGACATCATTCACATCCTGGATGCTTGCATAGAAATCCCAGAATGTACACAAACATAAATAGTAAAATATACGTCAAATATTTTTACAAGTATGCGTCAAACACTTTCGGATGTGGAATGCACAATTGCATTGGCAGCTTTACAAGTATGAGTCAAATATTTTTCTTTTTATGATGTTCTTGATCTATACAATAATTTTTTACGGTCATAAATTTACGTATACCAACTTCCAACATGCTAATAGAATGTTAAGCAAGATAAAAAGTGTAGGATATTTTGGAGCATTTTAATAATAAAATAATACATTTGTTTGCTGCCTTTTCATTCCCCACGTCCAGAGGCAGAATGTGGAACGGGGTCTTAAGTTTGGTTTTAACCACATTTGTTAGTGGTAATAATATGACCATTATTTTGTTTGTAACCTCCTATCATTAATCACCCATGTTCATCCTTTTGGTCTTGTAACTCATGTAACCTCTAAATCATAATTCTCCATTATCTACCTATTTTACTACCCCATTCATATCCTATTCAATTCAAGGATGATTTTGTTAACTATAAATAGTTAGTCATCCTAACCTTCCGATAGATGAAAAATATTGGAGAGTTTGAAGATAAGAGAGATTTTTTATGTTGAAGGAAGGTGTTAACATGGTGAAGCCAGATGACTCTTCAATCAGTGGCCCGAGTTGGTTGAGTACACGACGACGTTGACAGTATTGTAGGACTGAGAGGACAGTCGAGTTATATACCGAATCAAATGAAGATTATGCCGCAATGCCGCAAGTGCCTTTAAAAGAGGAGATATCCGCACTTCTCACTTAAAGAATATTTATTTATTTTGTTCTTCATTTTGTTCATTTTATTTTTCAACTGTAATTTATTGTAATTTGTGGTATATTCACCAACAAAAAGTCCTGATCTTCTAGAATTGCCTGATCTACACGTGATATTGTTTTTTAGATAATTTTAATACGTTATTTAGACATTTTATGCTGTCACGTAAAAGAGAAAATGGACCTAAAAGTTAAATGACTCATGATAGACCAAAAAATACTAGTCGTATACTCTATGACATATTATTCTTGAACATATTGGTTATTAAAATGTAGCAGGATCCAAATGCTTGCATCAACAGAGGCGGATCCACACCATTGGGTGTGGATTTGCTGGAACCCACAACTTTTATCCGAACCTTGTATTTATAATGTGAAACCCTTCAAATATATAAAAACTTTGGTACCGAGAACCTTAAAAGCAACAGACACTACTAGTTAAAACCCACATGCTTCAAATCCTTGGATCCGCCTCTCGCGCATCAACAAAAGCATGCATGATTTTAGCATATCTAAGTGGGGACTTGTCCCTTAATATAAAAAGATTGAGTTGCATTATTATTCTTAAGTACCATTAGAGACCATATATGTATAAGCATAATTAATTAGGAAAGTAATGCACTTATCTAAAGTGTGTTTGCAGTGTAATAATTTCTATTAGAGACTATTATGAGCATCAATAAAAATTTCTGGTCACCCTTTTTTTTTTTAAAATTGGTTGGCCGGGGCTTCTTAATTGTAAGGCGTCTAGAAGTCTAGTATTTGGCTTTTTTGTCATGTCTTATGGGCATATTCACAAAGAGAAATGCTTTCATGGGCCACATCTGTTTCGACTCAAGAGCATTTGTAGTGATGCCGTCAGAGATAAAAGAATTTGCCTATAATTAGGCAAATGAATAACTTGTTCACTTGTAATAAATTGTGAAGTTTTGCTACCTATAAATTAGATAGTGTTTGGCTAAGTATTTTTTAAAAATTTACGCATTTGGTGAACATCAGAAGTGTTTATTAGCCTAAATCAATTAAAATTCATAAGATGATCAGTCTAACTTGTGATTCTACAACTTATAAGCACTTTTGATTTGACCGAATCTTTTATAAGTTTATCTCTAATATCTTTGCAATCTCCGATATACTCATCCTAAAAGTACTATTTTAATCTTCTCTCTATTCTACTGCCATCATTCGTCCTTTTTAATGCAAAAAATACGTTTAAACTTGCATTTTTTTTTATAAATAGCTCTAAAGATATTTTAGTCATTTTAATAAGAAAAATATTAATCACCACTTTCAGTCACTATTTTTTATTTTATTTTTTGTTAAAAAACGAGACTAATCTCACTATTTACGAAAGATTCCCAATATACAACTATATATGAAGCCGATTGGTATATGGGTAGTTTTACCACACTTCAACTAGCCATTTACGTGTGAAGTATTATCCATGGAAGCCACCTTTAGGGCTGTGCTTGGAATTATCATTGTTTGTAATGTAGTTGAAAATGCGGTAAGAGTGTTTGAAAAGTAGCAGCACAAATTTCAAGAATTTTCCTGAAACACAATTAATTATAAGAGAAACTCCATGATTAATTGTGTACTCTAGATCAGGAAACATATATAAGCCAAACTGCTGGAAGTGAAAATCTAAGAAGTGTCCAGGATGAGTTCAAGACTTCCCCTATTTCCGGAATCTCTCCGGCTACGTTAGTTGTAATCTTGCCAATTTATTTTCTACGAATCATGAGCACTCAACCTATCGAAATTCTCTCTCGAGCAATCACAACAATTTACTGGGCATATTCTCTCGAACTATTTTAGCTAGCAATTTCTCACCACTCACTATAACCACATCAAAGCTTCGTTATCTCCAATCCCGCTTTTAAACCCGCCGTATTGATCTCTCATATACCTAGGGAGTGACGTTGTTCAACAACTACCTAAATAAGCATTCTCTCTCGAGCAACACATAATAAATAGGAACATCTAATCGATAGTCATTCAATCAACTGAAATAAGCACAGTAGAAAATCCAACAGCTCAATTATGTAAAAACGTAACAAGAATTCATCCTACAAAAGGTTCCATCAAAATCCTAGATAAGAAATCTAATTACTCATAGTATTGTTTAATAACGTAGCATAGAATCCCATAACAAACAAGTAAAAGAAGGGAAGAAATTGAAACTCTAAGTTTAATTCCCGTCGCTTCCGCTCCTTGCCTCTGAAAGTTGGATGTCGCTCCCTCCTTGCGTTGCTGCCAACGTCCGGTCCTAGAAAATAATATGACTTGCTTATATAGTGTGTAAACCAGCTTGGACGGTTTTGCCCCTATAACAATTATAGCACTCAATATAATGCAAGGATACTTCAGTCAAATAAGTCTTTATGATGCGAAGTCTACCCTATTCCTTTATCAAACGTCTACGTGGCATAATGGATTAAATATTCCCAAGCCTGGCCTTTGGTGTATATTCTCCATAATTGACAAAAGACAAATTGTTATTCCTCACGATGTTGCTCTAAGTGCAGCGTTTTTTTCAAGTGCAACTTAACCATTTCAATTCCCATACATCAGAGGCTCGCGATGGACCAAGCCCTCGTCTAAGCAGCTCGGGAGACGTCTTCAACTTTCCTCCACTTTACTTGTCTTGCTTCAATTCTTGCCAAATATCTCTTTTCGGTCCGTTTTGATCCAACACACATTGTATACACATAAAAACATAACATTAAGCACAAAGCAATATAAATAATACTCAAACGACGGTTAAAATACTTAAACATGAGGCAAATAATGACTAAATAAATTCATTTTAGGTCGAGCATTAGTAACATATACTTGTAGCATAAAGATTCTTTATACCATCAATGAATTTTAACTTGTAATAGTAGGTTAAATATACACTATCAATTACTCCCTCCGTCCCAAAAAGTTTGTCTTAGTTTGACTTGACACGGAATTTAAGAAATAAAGGAAGATTTTTGAAATGTGTGCATTTACAAAACAATCTTAGATATTTGTGTACATGTAGCATCATCTCATAACGTTAAATGATTCTAAATATAGAAAGATGTCAATCTTTTTACGATAAAAAGAAAAAAATACAATCTTTTGAGCGAGGGAGTAATACTTAATAAATATATTTACCTAATAAGTAACTTAATTCTACATATATCTTTTACACCAGCCAACATAAAACAAAAGAGCTATTCACATATCTCATGAACGGTCTTATTATTTATGTATGCTATTTATTGTAAAGGGGGTAGTACTTTTCTATTTACATTTTTATTAATGATAGTGGCTATAGAGGTGGAGCGTCCTTATTTTCATTCTGCCTTGCGATTTTTTTTTTTTTTTTTTTTTTTACTAAGCCGGGGTTCGAATCCCAAAACCTCGTACAGATTAGGCGAAGAAGAAAAATTAAAACCACCAATTTCTTTGAGGCAAAAAATTAAAGACCACCCCAAAATAAGAACATTCCTGCGAATTTCCCCTTGAGTGTTAGAAAAAACGGTTATGCGTATTGTGATGTACAGTATTCTTTCTCATCCCTGCTCTGTATCTCTCTGAGTTCTCATACCCTTCTGTATCAGTCTCCTTCTTCTTATCGTGTCTTAGTTACTGTTCTATTGCTATTTCTATTATTCTAATCGGCTTTTAGTAGTTAATCGGAGACCATTGAACTTTCCAAGTTCTCTGCTTGTTCTTGAGTTAAGCGTTTGTTACATATATTTCGGCTATGTTTTATTAACGGTCCTAAAAAGGGGCTACTTATACACTTCGTCTCTTTATATCTTAGTGTGGTCTCGCAGTAATGTAGGTTTCGTTGAAATATACTCCCTTCATCCCATACAACTTGTCCACTTTCCCCTTATACGTCCTTTAAGAAATCATAAATAAAGGTATATTTTTAATACATTACCCTTATCTCTCTCCAATAAATTGTACTTTAATTCATATTTAATTCATATTGTTACTTTCAAAAACAATCAATGTTAAGGACAAAATAAATAAAAATTAATTAATTCTATATTGGTTTTTTAAATGAACAAGTATTTTGAGGCATTTAATATCTATAATAATGTGAACAACTAATATGAGGCGAAGGGAGTAATAAAGTTTGTGATGGAAAAGACTTGATGCCTATAAATATATGGTCAGGTTCTCTCTCCTCAACCCTAGACGAGTGCACCATTCAACTGCCAACTAAGACGAACTGAGACGAAAACAGACCCAAACGTTCCACACTTATGGATGTGGAATGCACAATTGCATTCACAGTTATACAAATATGCAACTAATAGTTTTTATTTTTATAATGTTATTGATCTGTGCAATAAATTTTAACAATTACTCTCTTCATTTTAATTTGTTTGTCGGTTTTGACTTGAGAGTTTAAGAGGGTAGAAGACTTTGAAATTTCTTGTGGTCTTAAATTAAAGATATGTAGAATGTATTAAAAAATGCGCTTTAATTTTGTGGTTTTAGACATATCATGTAAAAGTTGGAATTAAAGGGTTGTCAAAAAAAGAAAGATGCATTTGTTTTTAAACGGATTTAAAAAGGAAAGTAAGACAAATAAATTGAACCAAATGGTATAAAAATTTTCGGTGTACAACTACCAACTTGCTAAAAGAATGTTAAGCGAGTTAAAAAGCCCTGATTTTCTGGAATTGCCTGATATATGATAGATACTTTTTTTTTTTACACAAGGTTAATACATTATTTAGACATTTTTTGCTGTGTCACATAAAAAGAAAATGGAGTTAAAAAGTTAAAATGAGGCTTATCATAGAGCAAAAAATACTAGTCGTACACTATGGCATATTATTCTTCATGAACATATTGGTTATTAAAATGTAGCAGGATCAAAATGCTTGCATCAACCGACATGCATATCTAAGTGGGGACTTGTCTCTTACTACGAAAAGATTGAGGGTGTGTTCGGTATGTAGAAAAATATTTTTCCTAAAATGTTTTTAATTTTTCATGTTTGGTTGATCAAAGCTTTTAAATAATATTTTTTCTAAGAAAATAAGTTGCTTAAAAATGAGAAAACTATTTTTACTGGAAGTAGGAATAACAAGTTCCACAAGTGATCTTTCACATTGACAGTGTCCTTCTCGCCCTCCAACTTCCTCTTCACTCCCACTCCCCATCCCCACCACTCCACACCCCTATCCCCCACCCCCACCTCTCATAGTACTTATCTAGATTATATAATGCTTTTTGAATAAATATTTTTTGCATACGTACCGAATAAAAGAAAATAAGTAAGAAAACTACTTATTTTCTTGCAAAACATTTTCCTTCATACACACCCTGAGTGCATTATTCTTAAGTAAAGTACCATTAGAGACCATATATATAAGCATAATTAATTAGGAAAGTAATGCACTTATCTAAAGTGTAGTGTACATAATTTCTATTAGAGACTATTATAAGCATCATTAGATTTTTCTGGTAACATTTTTCTCCTGTGAATACCTTGGAGAAGTGCATTTTGTAGTGATACTCACATAGACAAAAGAAAATGCCTATAATTAAGTAAACGAATAACTTGTTCACTTGTAGTAAATTGTGAAGTTCTGATATCTATAAATTAAAAAAAGATAGTGTTATTGGCTAAGCTTATAAACATTTTTTGTATTTACATATTTGGTGAACATCGAAAGTGTTTATAAGGTTAAATCAATAAAAGCCATAAATTGATCAGCCTAACTTGTGGTTGTACATTTTATAAGCACTTTTGGTTTAACCAAATCTTTTATGATTTTATCGAACATCTTTTGGAATCTCCGATACACACATCCATATACTCTATTTCCATAATTAGTCTTTTTTTCTATTTCCATATAATTTTTTTTTTTTTTATGCAAAAAATACTTTTAAACCTGTATTTCTTATAAATAGCTTAATTTAGTGACAATTCAGTCATTTTAACAAAATAAAAACAATCAAGTTCAATTGGAAGCTAAGGGTTTTGCCACTCGTCTCAAGAACATATTAATACATAATTGAACAATTTTGAGTTGTTATTCCTGAGGTTTTTGCAGTTAATTGAAAAGAAATTTTCTACTTTCTAAAAATAGTATGTTGGATTAATTATTTATGGTATCTCTCCTTCATTTTCCTTTTTAATTCATACATCTTTTTAAATGATTGCACAAGGCATATATTGAAGGATGAGTCGAAACAATAATGCATTTGAGAGACAAAAAGTTAACGTGTGAAATTGCCCCCAAATGAATTTAAGATTAGTCAATCATGTTAGCACTAGATATGTATTTGTCTTGATTCTTTTACAAATTATTTACAAGATCTATGTTAGATCTTTTCTTCAACTACTAGCTTGAAAGCCATGTAAATTTATTTGGGGTCAATTTCACACGTTGACTTTTTGTCTCCCAAATGCATTATTGTTTCGACTCATCCTTCAATATATGCCTGGTGCATTCATTTAAAGAAGATGTATGAATTAGAAAGGAAAATGAAGGAGAGATACCATATATAACTAATACAACATACTATTTTTTAGAAAGTAGAAATATTATTTTCAATTAACTGCAACCTCAGGAATAACAACTCAAAATTGTTCAATTATGTATTAATATGTTCTTGAGACGAATGACAACACCCTTCCAATTGAACTTGATTGTTTTAAAAGTATTCTTTGCATAAAAAAGGGACGAGTCATGGAAATAGAGTACAAGAGAAGACAGTCTCACTGCTTGGCCATGAATACAAAAGGCCCGCACGTGATGGGGCTTACTTGCTATACGTTGAAGATAATTAAGTAAATAAAAATGTGTTCTCGTATTCCGGAAAGACATACGAGACTGACACCCAATTCTGCCATTCCACTGAGCGAACCACATATACCTGTCTACCCATTCATTATTATTTCAAATTTTTTCGAAACATAACTTAAGCATATAAAGCACCATCTTAAACATAACTTAAGCATTCATTGTGCGCTGCATGACAATCGCACGTCTAGGATTACACCGTAAAATAGTAATAATTTGTGGTATAAAACACAGACTGACAAGTGATTTGAATTGTTGGAAATTAACTAGACTTTAAGACTAAAATTTTAGACATGCCATAAGATTGGAATCAACCTAGCTCAATTATTGCCTAAGCCTACGTAAGTCACATTGTTGGTGAGTCAGCTCTATATATATCCGCATTCATGAGTAAATCTCCATCCTGCAAGCATTCATGAGTAAATCTCCATCCTGCAAAACTAAAAGAACCACTCAATATATACACACTTCAAAAAAATGCCAACATGTCAAACTTCTCCACAAATTCCTCCTCAGTATTTACGAGAGGATGAACTTAGTGAAGAATGTAAGCAATGGCTCTTAACCTTACCAAAGGAAAGAGGATGGCTTGCATCACATATCTACAATTACCAAGGTTTTTGGACATCACCAAGATTAATCCAAGGTGTGATTGCATGTCAGCAACAATTTCAAGCTCAAGATAGTGATATCATCCTTGTTACAACTCCTAAATCAGGAACCACTTGGTTAAAAGCACTTTTATTTGCTCTAATAAATCGATTGTTACACCCTATTTTTGAACAAAATCACCCTTTACTAGTCAAGAACCCTCATGATCTTGTTCCATTCTTGGAACTTAAACTCTACATTGATGGACAAGTCCCTAATTTTTTATCCTTCAACACACCAAGACTCTTGTCAACTCATTTGCCTTTTGCTTCCTTACCAAAATCTGTCCAAGATTCAAGAAACAAACTTGTTTACTTATGTAGGAATCCTAGGGACACTTTTATTTCTTTATTTCATTTCACAAATAGTTTGAGAATAGAAAACATGGGGACCAATTCTATTGAAGAAATGCTTGATCTTTTCTGTAAGGGAGTGAGCATTTATGGTCCGTTTTGGAATCACATGTTAGATTATTGGAAAGGAAGCATAGAAAAGCCTAAGAAAGTACTTTTCTTAATGTATGAAGAAATTAAAGAACAACCAAAGTTTCAGCTTAAACGTTTAGCGGAATTCTTGGAATGTCCATTTTCTATAGAGGAAGAAAATTGTGGAGTAGTTGATGAAATATTAAGAATGTGTAGCTTTGAGAATTTGAGCCATTTGGAGGTGAATATAAATGGGAAATTGTCATCTGGAGAGGAAAATAAAGCGTTCTTTCATAAAGGTGCAGTTGAAGATTGGAAGAATTACTTTAATATAGAGATGAGTGAGAAACTCGATCATATCATTGAACAAAAGTTCCAAGGTTCTGGATTAAGGTTTTAGTAAATTTGATTCAGCATTATATTTTGCCAAGTATTGCATACAATAATTTCTTGTCCTGTCACTTTGTTTGAAACTGAGAAGTTTTTTCACATTATTATTGTAAAATTGTGATTGCTTGTTGTATGATAAATAAAAGAATGCATAAGTTATTTGGGTGTTTATGGGCATCAGTGTTTAATTATTCTAGCTAGGTGACTACAATAATGATATGGAGGGTGGAGAAAAAGAAAAAAAAATTAGATAATATAGAGCAAATTCATATTCAACTAGCTAATTGTGAGACGTGATACATTGATAGAATTCTCCTTTTGTCACTATATTTTATTTTATTTTCTTTTTCCAGAAGTAAACCTTTCCTTTAATCATTTTTGGATATCTGAAATTCGGTATTGAGTCAATTCTTAAATCCATAATCATTAAAAAATCTTAATTTAATTGAACTGATTTGATCTCCTTGACTTTGAATATCGTGATTGGTTTAAAAAAAATGTTGGAAAAGCATCTGAAAGGTCATACTTGAAAGTTAGAGGCGGAAAATTCAATTTTAACCAAACAAGAAAGTTATATGTAAATTAATAATCATTTTTAACAAGCATAACCAGCTTGTTGGTGTGGTGTAGTGGTTATCACGTCAGTCTTACACACTGAAGGTCCCCAGTTCGATCCTGGGCATCAACAATTTTACCAGATGAGCTTTTTTTTTTTTTCTCTCTCTTTTTTCTTTTTAAACCAGATGTGCTGGTTTTATTAGAAAATACTTTATTTTTATCGACATTACCTTCTTTTTATTATTATTTTTTGTTGTTGCTTTTTTCCAACAGAAATGCATCCTTCTACTACTATATATACGTGCTATTTCTCTGTTAATTTTGTAATACTTCGATGCTCATTACCTCCTTCGTTACTAAAATGGAGAGGAGCATCATCGCCCTAGTTATTAACATTAGATAATTTTACAAAAATTAAGTACACTTACTTTAACGTTCTGTGCTCAAAACGAGAACGAGCTTGCTAGCGGACCATTTTCGTTCCATTCTTGAGAAAGGGTTGATGTGCTTAGTGTTTGTCTTTATAGCAGGAGTATGTACTTCCTTTTGAGTTTAACTTTTATTCATTTACTGTGTATAGTTTTAAGTAAATGTGACCTACAATGACAACTGGTAACTACGTATAAATTTAATTTGGTAACTTAGGAGTAAAAATCGAAAACCTTCCGAAATTAGTTAAAATATGCTAATAATGTGAAAAAAAACACTTATAATATCAGAATATGTAAAGCGGAAAATAAGAAAGAAACAAAGGAAAAAGGATATGAAAATCCTATTACTCTGGTTCTTTTTCGTTACTGTTTTGAACTTTAATATGAATAAATTACATGGTTTCCCCTTCAAATGGACTGGTCTCTGATTTTTGTCATTCAAAAGCGAACTTATGCCTAATGGGTATAAATTCTTTGAAGGCATGTGGCATAACTTATGAAATATTATAATCTTTAAAATATAAAATTATGCCCCGCAAAAAACTGTTCGCATTGAGGGACAAAAATTAAAGACCAGCACAAAATAGGGATAAAGTGCAAATGACCCGTTTAATATAGCTTGTTGTCTGGGCCGAGAATTAACAGGCTTACAAGTTGCAACAAATTTACGAGGTTGAGGACTGCCATACCAAAGCCCAATTTATGGGCCCAAGGTAATTAGCACCATTTGGATTTAGAAGTTTTCAGAGAAGTTATTTGTTGGGACAAAGACACGGTGAAGCCACCTGCCCAAAAGAAAAGCCCAAAAACGACCCATTTTGGGCTTAATACCCTAGCTGGCCCTCCAGCCCATACTATTCCCAGGCGCTAGCCACCCAGCCGACACAGTAAAAAAAAAAAAAAATCATGCTATTTGTGGCAACTTTATTCGCCACAAAAGATCGAAAAGTCGTTACTAAAAATATAATATCCCAAAACATGTATAATATGTGTACAATTAGTAAGTATACATTAATTATACATTTATTAAACAGAAATTATACGTTGATTATACATTTATTATACACAAATTATACAACAATGATATATTTTCTATACATATACTTTAGGGATATATATTCTATACGATAATGATACAGTTTCTATACGCGTGATATATTTTTTCTATACATATACGAAATATAGTGATACATCTTCTATACAACAATGATACAGTTTCTATTCTATACGTATGATACATTTTCTATACATATACAATAGTGATACATATACAGAAATGATACAGTTTATATACACATGCTGGAATTAGTTGAGAAATGGCTAGAAAATGGAATTTATATTGAAAATGCTAAAAAATGACTTTTAAAATTCTTGGGCCACGGGGTGTCAATGGTTTCACCCGGTTTGCCAATTGTTCCTTTTCCTTTATTTGTTTCTTCTTTTTTTCTTTCAGAGAAGTTATTTTTCTTCTTTTTTCGTTTCCGGAAAGTTATTGAAAACTAAAAAACAACTATGAGAATAAGATCATAAAATTATTTTTGGGTTGACGATAAATTATGAGAATATGTTTTTGTTTCTTTTCTTTTAATCTTGTTCAAACCAAATAAAGGGAAGAAACTGATGATTCTTTTTCAAATTTCCATTCTCTCTCATATATTTTTTTCCCCTTCCTTTATCTTTTTTCCCCAAGTCTTCAAGCGTAGAATGGTTACTTCATATTTTATTTTCAACCTTACAAGACAAACAAATGCATCTAGAAGCCAACGTAAATATTAAAATAAAAATTCATGATATGAGTCAGTAAGTTTACTTAACATGCACGCATATTTAGCCTCCATGAAAGACTAGAACATCTTATTACTTTTATTAATGGTGTTTTATAATGACATCACAAAAAAATTAAATATACAGATAATTAGGGTCATAAGTAAACAGATAGTGTCATTGCATAATCGCAATTCAAGGCCCATCCTTTGAATGAAAAATTCATTAAATCTTAGATTCAATGCAGTTGGTAATTAAATGACTTACTCTATTAAATTTGGGGATATCAAAAGTATGCATATCAATTAAATGAAGATTAAATGTGCTTAACAAAAAATCACAAATATTAAAATTTATAATATTTGATGTACTAAATAACACAAATTTCTCGAAGCCGAGAAGTATCACTACAATAAGTACTCTTGCGTATTATAATAGTAATGGATAGGAATTTAGTGTTTTATTTATACAGTTTCGTTGAAATCACTTGAACCTAGTGTCAAAATTTGCATCCATTCTAATTAATGCGAGTACTTTAATCAAAGATTTTCTGGTTCTGCCGGCGCATTCATCCTCCTTAAAAGATCGATCATGTTAAATTTCTTTAAATTAAAAAATTATACATAATTTAAAAAGAAGCAACCTCAATGAATCATGATCAATCGTTATCATATTCGTATATGCAGATAAAATGTCATCTCTAACACATTGGATCATTCTTAAAGTCAATATTGGACTATGGCCCCTTGTTATAGGAGGCAGATGCATCGTCGTGGTACCGAGTTCATCTGAATCAATTATTTTTATCATCTGAATTAATAGTTTTTATGTATGAATTTATGTGTAAAAATTCACTAAGATTGTAACAAATAGTAAGTTCGAACTCATGATTCTAAAAATATAATATGTTCAATACTAAAAATCTTAAAAGTTGAATTCATAGAACTTAAATCCCGATCCCTGGTCTGCGCTACTACTCTACCAAACTTATTTGTGAGCTGCTTAATTAAACTATTAGCCAATATTTAGAATTCAAACTCGATGGTTGATCAAAGAGGTGCTTGCGTTAGCAATTTGTAGTATAGTTTTTTAATGAGGGTGCATTTGTACACAATTGACTCATGATGCATATTTTTGAGATCCTGTATTATATACACCTCGACTAATTTATCAAGTATATATTATTTTCCACCAATATAAATCTAACAAGTCTAATTATTTGAACTGTAATCAGAGACGAATTTAAGATTTGCTATGTATTAAATAACCCTACTATTAAAACTGAAGATAAGTTATGTATTAGGTTTTGGTATCCAGATCAACAAACAAACCAATTGCAGACTCTTTAAATTATGGAATTAATTTTATTCCTAGATTTTGTATGTTTGCATCTATCACACATGGGGAGTAAGCTTACTTTTGCTTATCCAAATATCAAATACGATGAATTGGTCAAAAAGTTTCTGCTTATTAGTTATTAATAAAATTAAAGGCAAAGTAGCCAATTACTAAATAATCACTTTTTATATCACAATGAAACGTTTTGATCAAGTGATTAAAGAGGAATCGAAATGCTAAGATTTAAAAAAACAAATTGGGTTAAAACTTGTGCAAAGCATGTGTATGTGTACTACTTGCGCTGATGACTTTGTTGCTTGTAATCTAAAAGAAGTATACCTTTACCAAGTGTAAATATTTCTAAAATTAACACCCAAAAAAAGGAAATAATATCAAGATCAAAAAAAAAATTGGCCCTAAGTAATTATCTCTTAAAATAATAAACTAACTGACCCAAAAGTGTAAGATTTTGATCCACTAATTTGTAAAATAAGAGGAGATCTCATACAACACGTTAATTATGTGAGGCACGAAATAAATTTTCTCCGCTTCGTTACAGAGAGAGAGAGGAATTTCAGGACACAATTCATCTAAGATTCTTTTTTTTTTTTTAAATATTGATAATACACGCAGGACTTGTATGAACATGTTGACATGATAATTGATAACTATAGATGAACAAAAACTTGAATTTTGGATCTAATTAGTAAAATATTTAGAAAGTTCACAGTTGTATGAAAACATGGAAACAGGTTCTCTTATGTTTTCGTTGACTTTAATTAAGAGAACTGACCATTGGGTATCCTCACGATACCAAATTACCAACGAAATCTCCTTTGTTACCAATTTTTATTGTTAAAATAAGTGTGTAAATCAAAATTTTGGAATTATACCAACCTTTATTTGTATTTCCAATCTCTATTGATACTTTAATTATTTCTTGAAAATGGTTAATTGCAGATCTATGATTGACTTTTGATTGCTTTTGTACTTTAAGCCTTATAACCCATAGTCTTTTTTTCTTTTTGGTAGGATTATTACCTATAGTCGAATCAAGCGACAAAACAAATAACAAGTGCTATACATATAATGCTAATTAATTTGTATTTACTTGTTATCCGGACTTGCACTTCTGTAAGTATATTTGATCGTCCCTTCAATAATAACTTCAAGAAGAATTTATCATGAGCAAAATGCAAATACTTAATTCCATCAAACAAGGCACAGAGAGACGAGAGTTTGATTTCTATACTCGCAACAATATTTTTCATATTAGTTGAAATTAGTCTACCGACAAAAGTAATTTTAATTTGCAAATGGATGTACATATACAACATCCTTAGTCAGATGAAAGGAGATGATGTACAAAAATAATACCATAGTCCTACGCTTTTATATAGTCAAAAAGCTATTTGGTGGTGCAATGATGGTCCACTCCTAAAATATAGAGAAAAGGTCAAGCCACCATACGATAATCTAAAGGCTCCCTCATGATGACTCATTGACAACCTTTTTCTTACGTGTACTTGGTTTTATGATTAAAAAAACTCACTTAATTTGCATAAGAGATCGTGCCTATTAAAAATAAGAGAAACGATTATCCCGGATTACGATGAAATGAATGTGATCCCGTTGTTATTCTTAATAAGTGATTTTAAATTTGAGCCTCGGCAACAAAGAAACTCCTGGTAAGGAGTTCTTAACCCTTTAATGGGACATGCTCTACTAAATTTATTTTGTGCAAACCTGAATTAGCTGTGACAGTTATAGACGAAGTCAGAATTTTGAACTCATGAGTTCTGAATTCTGGACAATGCGATTTACTGGTTTATGAAAAAATTATTTATATATATTAAGTAGATTTTTTTAATACAAATTCAGAGTCTAAGAGGCTAAAAGTATTGAATTCTGTCGAACCCGCAAGCAACCTTAGGCACAGGGTATTTTGGATACTAAATTGTTATAAAAAAGAGGAATGATATTACAGTTTTACCATTTGTCTTTCTCTCTTCTAATTTAGTTTCTGTATGGCTTGTCTTTACTTAAATAAAAAAGTATATAAGTACAATAATATAGAAACAAATCTGGAAGAATGTTTGAAGTGGACAGACACTGTAAAAGCAGTTAGACATTGGGCGACATGCAAAGTCCTTTTCACGGTAAGGCTTTTATCGTACTCAATAATTCACTTTTTGTCAAAATGTAATGAAATATTTTGTTGTATGGAAGGAACGACGAAAACAAATTTAGAGCATAAAGTGGGGAAATGTAGCAGAATTTGTCCCTTAATATGTCTATTTCGAACAGGAGGCAAATTAATTTACTGAGGTTGCTTTATTGCCTCATGACTCTAGCGGCTGTCTGTGTCTTATTAGACAAAAAATTTATTACTAAGAAAAGAGTTCTGAAAAATAAGAAAAAAAGGAATTAGAACTAACGGATAAAGGTTATATCACATATTGTACTTGTGAGGGATGAACTTTTATTTGAAATGCTTTCTATTGATATTTCTCGTTGATAGTCGTTTCCTTAATTCATATAGTTTGGTCTTATTTATTTTGGTATTACTACAGCATAAACCATAGTAGTTGTTGGTCACTCTTATAATAATGTCAAATTACCGCCAACAAGTGTGGTGAGAGAGTTAGAATTTATCCGCCCTTCACTACAGATTCTGTATTCGACTTTCTGTGAGTAAAAAAATCTTTTAACAAGAAGTGTTTCACCTTCTTTAATAAGTATACTTTATAGAAATTTGAATTAATAGAGCTAATAAATTTCAAATATCAAAATGCGAGACAAGATTAAAGCCAATCTTGGTTTCATTATTTGATTTTATCAAGTACAAGATCCTAAACTTGAATTTTCTTTTCTATGATTGAAGTTCCAGCCCATTGGTCGACACTTTATCCTATGAGGTTAAGATCTAACACTTTGTCATCTTCTCTTTCGTTTTTTTTTTAGTTCTCCTATTTACCAGTTGATCGCGAAGCTAGGGTACGCAAGGAGTTTATACGAATTTCTTTATTGAAAAAACTAAACTGTAGTTATAATTAAGATCAAAATATTTTTTTTGTATATATATATATATATATATATATATATATATATATATATATGTATATATATATATATGTATATATATATATATATATATGTATTTATTAGATATTGAAGTTTCTTGATTTTTTCGTATATTTATTTCTTTATAGTTTGAATCCCCTTAATGAGAATTTTGACTCCACTAGACCTGCGCCCTAATCCTAATTAAGAGAATCAAACACATATTTTTCTAGAACTTTCAGATCTTAAGAACAACGTACTGTATCTGTTTTTTTTACTTATCCAACCCCCGTTACAAATATAAAAGTTTATAAAAAATATATTGCATGGAAGGAATTCTTTAGGTGTACCTGCTAAATATAACCCTAACAAAAGACGCGTTTATGCTCCCAATAATTAATGATAAAGAAACAGCAAATTTCTAGCGTATACTAGCTGATCGACCAGTTGGAAATGATCACACATTTCTCCACTTGCTTTTCCAAAACAATTATAATATCAAATTATCAAATAACTATAAAATAACTACAACAACAACAACAATTAGGATTTTGACAGCTTTGGCTGCAAGGACAAGTTGAGTACTAAACACAATTTCCATACCTTGCATTGCATGAGAAATGAAGTACTCCCTTAATATTGAAAGTCTTCATCGTCGAGTTTTGTCTCTTAATATGAAATCTTGTATACCAAATTTAATTTGTCTACCTACCAGTCCAACCCATTTCACTTGCCCATTTATAAAAGCAACTCATTTTGACCGTTAACTCAGTCCAATTCACCGATTTAACACCCCTAATTGTTACCTTCAATTCCTTATGACAATCATTTTACATAGTAGTCCCACGTTTTGAATAATTGGTCTTTGTATATGGTCTTCACCTTATGAACTACAGTAACTTTTTGAATATGAGTTAAACCTAACATCGATTTTAGTGTCATTGTGTCATATGCTCATGTATCTCAATTCTTAGTTTACCGATATATATTGAATTCCCAAATTATGTTATCCACTCTTCCAAAGAACCGGACGTACGTATTACAATATATCAAAGTCGTCTTATGGTCAAACTGTTAAGAAATCAGAGAAGATCAAGAATGAGGATAAACTATACATCATTATCTTTAGAGAACTAAAGGAAATATACGAAATAAAAAGATAGTATATACTACTATTTTCCCTATAAATCATAGCCTAAAAGACAAATAAACATTGTATAATTAATGTAGATCTAATAAGACTCTAGCTAAACTTAGAAGGAAAGTAACTATATTTTTGTAGAATATTCTTAAAATTACAATAAAAATATTCAACCATTAATGTAGATTTTACCATGGTAAAAATCTTAATTTCTTTATTTTTTGTTCAAAAGTAAAATATAATTATTAATTAATTATCATATATTAAATTACACTAATTTATAAAACATTGGTGTATTGTCAGTGCGTATTACGTTATACTTTAATCCCAGTAATACAGATACGATGATTCACTCGAAAGCCAGGTAAAAAAGCTCAAGTAGATAATGCAATAACCCAAAAGCTCCCGTTATAATTTACGTAACTCATCATTGACCATCCATTTTTCTACTATTATTAAATCAAAAGAATTAGTGAAATGTCCTTTTTTTCTTTCTTTATTTCGTGGCCAGAATAATAAAGAAAATCAAATGATTACATGCATGGAATCTTAACTGGTAAGGTATGGACTGGATTCAGGCGCATTATAGCAAAAGTACACGTGAATATGACACGTGTGCGCCAAAATGATCGATGAAGACTTTGTAGAGGTGTCCCTCCATGTGGGCTCTTTCAATTCTGCGGCCCGTATATTGGGCCCAACATAATTCAATGTGCCCTTTTTTTTTTCTTTTTTTTTTTTTTGCTGGTTATCCTTTTTTAGTGTAACTATTTAGTAAATGATAGTTTTTGATTTGCAATATATATTAGTATATTTTTTAGATCATGATATAAGGATCTCTTTTGAGAAAGTTGAAAATCTTACAATAAAACGTTATATCGCGTTCTAAAATTTTATACAACAACAACAATAGGTGAAATCCCACAACGCGAGTACGGGGAGGGTAGAGTGTACGCGACGCTTACTCCTACCAAGGTAGGATGGTGTTTTCGAAAGACCTCAGGCCGATAGAAAGCACAAAAAAGAGGTCGGATAAGGCCTAGAAAAAAAAGCGATATGGAAAAGAAAATAACGAAAGTAGTAAAGTGATAAACAGTTTGCAAAAGGGCAGATGGTATAGATAAAATAAGATAATCGAAGTACGTAAACTAACGAGATAGCAACAGTAAATCAAAGCACAAGAAATTATAACACGATAATGCGACTACTAATATGAAAGAACAAACGAGACGATCTATTAGCCTTCTACCCTAATCTCGAGTCCTCCATACCTCCCTATCTAAGGTCATGTATCGAAGCTATAATCGCGCCATGTCCCGTCTAATCACCTCTCTCCAATACTTCTTCGCCTACCCCTACCTCTTCCAAACCATCCATGGCCAACCTCTCACACCTCCGCGCCGGGGCATCCGTGTCTCTCCTCTTCACATGTCCAAACCATCTTAGTCTCACTTCCCCGCATCTTGTCTTCCACCGAGGCCACTCCCACCTTGTCCCTGATAGCCTCATTCCTAATCCTCGTCACTCTCGGTGTGCCCACACATCCATCTCAACATTCTCATCTCAAGAATCCTCATCTTTTGGAACGTGAGAGATCTCAACCGCCAACACTCCGCCCCATACAACATAGTCGGTCTAACCACCATTGTAGAACTTGCCCTTAAGTTGTGGTGGCACCTCTCTTATCACATAGCACTTTCCTAAAGCCCTATTTCATCCACCTTGCCCCAATACGATGTGCGACATCATCGTCAATCTCCCTTAATCGCCTTGTATAATAGACCCAAGATACTTGAAACTACTTTTCTTCTAGATGACTCCGGTACTAAGCTCACTTCCACGCCCGGCCTTCTTGAGGTGCTTCACCGAACTTGCACTCCAAGTACTTTCGTCTTGGTTTTACTGCTCGGCTTGAAGTACTGCTCGTCTTGGTCTACTCGGCCGTCTCCAACCTCCGGCCTAGTCGTTAACTCCGCTACGAGTCTCGTCGATCAGGACTACGTCATCTGCGAAAAGCATACACCATGGCACCTCACCTTGAATTTGCCGCGACAATTCATCCATCACCAAGGCAAATAAAGCGTTCTAAAATTTTATAAGTTATTATAAATGTTAGATGACATTACTTGAAAATGGGTTTCGTCACTATTGTTTTTACCTTTCAAACCCGCTTTAAGATGTGTTATTTGAGCCTAGAGTCTATCGGAAACAGTCTCTCTACCTCCATAAGGTACATGTAAGGTTTGCGTACACATCACCCTCCCCAGATGAGATATTACGTACAACTACTATGTTGTTGTCGTATAATAAATATTAGACGATAATCTAAAGTTTCGTTCTTAAATATACGAGCAGACATTAGGCTGATATAACATTGTCCGAAACATAATTATTCCAAGGGCTGTATTTGCAAATTTTTAAAAAAATATAAATCTAAACAATGACCTAAAAGAAAAGCATTTGTGTAAATCAACCAGGGTGGAGTGAGGTCGTGAATATTTTGCTTAAGTGATGCAATATAAAATTACATCAACCATTAGTTTACAAGTTTATAATTAATCTTATTTTTGAATAGTATGTATGTTATATATACAGAAATTAGTCATATTTAATATTTAACATTTTATGCAAATGTATAATGTAGCATTACAATGGAAAACCTTATATCTTGGATATATAGTTGAAATGTGAGTTTAATTTTTGGTTTGCTCAATCAACATTTAATAAAGCAGAAGTTATTAGTAATCTTCTCTTCCATCTGCATTATTACTACATATGATTGAAAGAACAGTTTGTACAATCATTTTACAGATTGTTGAATTTAAATGTCAACGTCTGACAGATAGGTGTAGTCGAACTCAGATATTGACATTCTCTATTAATTTGTTATGGAAAAAGTTAATTATACGTACTGGAAAAAGAAGAAGAAGATGGTGTTGTCGTGTTGCTCTTGATATATTAACAAACAAAACATGCAGGGCAACAATGGTGGTCCCTAGCTAGATAATTAGTACAACTACCATCACAGAGGAGTAAATTATTCTGAAAAGAAATCGGTAATGTTATTATTATTATAAAGAGATATAGTGATTGGAAATTATCCCAAACCAAAAAGTGAAATAAAAGGAAAAGATGGACAAGTGAAAGAAAGGTAGTGTGGGTGAAGTGAAAAAAGAAAAAGAAATTAGTATTTGTCCGTCAAAGATATTGATTTTTCAATATATTTTCTGTCAATTAAAGTAAGTTGTATCTGTTGGCTCTTGGTCAGTATATTTTTAGCGGGTCGGATCAAGTGGATGGGGTTAATAAGATGGCTAAAATGAGTTTTTTTTTTTATTTCTTAAAAATTTGGCTTTAAATAAAAATTATATTTCAACAAAATTTAATGAAAAAATCACTTAAATAGGTTGAGTGTCTTTCTAAATGAAATATCAATAGTTGAGTAACTTTTGGGATAAAACAAAGTTGAGTGACTTTTCTGAGTGAATTACCCTTAATGAGTGAATTTTGGGTTGAAAAACAAAGTTAAGTGACTTTCTGAGTGACCATGTAAGATATTATCTCTTTACTTCGAACAAGAATAGGGATATAAATTAAAAGGTGCCCATAAAATTTTGATGGTAAATAACTTTTAAAATAAATTTAGAATGTAAATTGTGTATTTTCTAAAAGATTACATCATAACATACTAGTAAATCTTTTACATGCGTTTTAGAGGCTCCCCGCTCCTATTATCCCATACAATGTCTTTGTGTCTCCATTTAAAAAAGAAAAAAAAAATAAGAGAAAAAATTATTTAGATCGGACACTTCTATTTCTCTAACGATACATTTCTTATTCGTGGTTGATCTAGATTGGTTTGACGACCAAACTTTGGTCGAAGTAATTTGAAACAGATCATTACTGAATTTTGCTAAGCTTAATTGTTGAAATTTGTATGAAAATAACGTATATCAAATTTGAAGTCATTCAGATTTGATTATCAATTTGAATCAATTTTATAACAACTGCGTGTAGGTAAAACTTCTAACGATTATAATTTATGGGGTCTCTCAATATTTTTATTTATTTAGATACTTACGACTAAGAATTGCATTTGCTGAGCATTTAAATTCCGAGTTAAATTGTGCTTATTCATCCCTTAAATTGATTGAGGTTGTGTTTAATTGGTATGGAGGAAAAAACATTTTCTTTAGGAAATAAGTTTATTAAATGAGAAAAATAACTTTCCTAATGGAAGTAATGAAAACAAATTTCATCTCTCCCTCCCCATTCCCCATAGTATTTTATTAGATTACACATAAATGTTCGTGAGATTTTGCTTACTTGCCAAACACTATAAAATTAAGTAAGAAACTCACTTGCTTTTCAAGAAATATTTTATACGAAAACGTTTTCTTTCATACCAAACACACCTTAAATAAAAAAATTGGACAAATTTAAAAGGCCTAAAAAAATTGAGAAATTCCAAACAAAACCAAACAGCTCAGTCCCAAATCCAATTTCTACCTTTTGACCTTTTCTTGTCCCTTTTCTCTCCATAAAAACCTACTAACAAAGTCAGCTCTTCCATTCTTTTCCATATATCCCATTGTCAGACCCCACTTTCTCTCTGTTTCTTCTTTCATGCATTACACACATTTAAAAAAAAAAAAAAAAAAAAAAGTTATGGATCTGATTTCGATTAAAACAAGTAACAAGATTGCATATTTTGTGACAAAACTTTATCGCCACTAAGTCGCATGTTGATTAGAGATGATAAATTGTTCGTCAATAATTGTTTATATTATTAGTGACAAAAACTACGGTCACAATTAAATATAAAATTTGTGGCTAAAGCTTACAACATTTAACTACAAACTATAATTAGTCGCTATTGTAAGAATATACTTTTTGTGTTGAAAATTATTTCGTGTCCACAATTTAACTAATTTTAAAGACAAATAATGATTTGTCACAAATTAGGTACACCATTAAGTTACCAATAACTTAAAATTTGTGGCTAATGTTACTCAATAATTGGCGTCAACTCATTTCTTGGTGGGAAACACTAATGGACAAAAGTTTTGCTACGAAATTTTGTGTTTCATCACTAAAAGTATGTGACTCATATATTTAGCGATGAAATGTAATTTTTGTCACAAAATGTGAACAATTAGTGACAAATTTTGTGTTGTAGCTAATAATTTCGTAGCTAAGTATCACATCTGTTGTAGTGGAGGAATGTTATTACAGTTTTATCATTTGTCTTTCTCTCTTCTAATTTAGTTTTGTTTGGCGTGTCTTTATTTAAATAAAAAAGTATATAAGTACAATAAAATACAAACAACCCTTGAAGAATGTTTGAAGTGGACAGACACTGTAAAAGCAGTTAGACATTTGGGCGACATGCAAAATACTTTTCATGGTAACGCTTTTATCGTACTCAATAATTCATTTTTTGTCAAAATGTATTGAAATATTTAATGTATGGAAGGGACGACGAAAACGAATTTAGAGCATAAAGTGGGGGAAATGTAGCAGAATATGTCCCTTAATATGTCTATTTAGAACTGAGGCAAATTAATTTACTGATGTTGCTTTATTGCCTCATGACTCTTACGGCTGTCTCTGTCTTATTAGACAAAAAATTATTACTAAGAGAGGAGTTCTGAAAAAGAAGAAAAAAAAAATGAATTAGAAACTAACGGATAAAGGTTATATCAGATATATCACATATTGTATTTGTGAGGGATGAACTTTAATTTTGAAATGCTTTCTATTGATATTTCTCGTTGATAGTCGTTCCTTAATTCATATAGTGTTGTCTTATTTATTTTGGTATTACTACAACATAATTGTTGGTTGGTTGTTCTTATAATAATGTCAAATTACTGTTAACAAGTATAGTGAGAGTCTGAGAGAGTTAGAATCTATCCGCCCTTCATTAAAAATTTTATATTCGACTTTTTGTGAGTAAAAGATCTTTTAATAAAAAGTGTTTCACCTTCTTTAATAAGTATACTTGATAGAAAGTTAAATTAATTGAGCTAGTAAATTTTAAAAATGCAAAAGAAGAATTAATAACAATCTTGGTTTCATTATTATTGATTTTATCAAGTAAAAGATCCCAAACTTGAATTTTCTTTCCTATGATTGAAGTTCCAGCCCATTGGTCGACACTTTATCCTATGAGGTTAAGATCTCAACACTTGTCATCTTCTCTTTCTTTTATTTACCAGTTGGTCACGAAACTAGGTACGCAAAGAATTTATCCGAATTTCTTTATTGAAAAAACTAAATTGTAGTTAGAAGATCAAAATGATATCATTCAGGCAATTCCATTCTTACTGTCCTAGGAAGAAGGAAAGGATAAAAGATCCCACAAACAGGGTTTATATATATAGTAGATATTGAAATTTATTGATTTTTTTATATATTTACTTTTTATATTTGAATATAATCTCCTAACGAAAATTATCCATTTGGATGCATTTCGATCCTAATTAAGAGAATCAAACACATATTTCTTACAACTTTCAGATCTTAAAAACTATTATATCTTATTTTTTTCTTCTTTTTTTTTTACTTATCCAACCCCGGTTACAAATATAAAAGTTTTTTTATAAAAAAAATCTATTGCATGGAAGGAATTTTTTTGGTGTATCTGCTAATAGCCTGTTTGGCCAAGCTTATTTTTCTCCCAAAAGTACTTATTTTATCAATAAGTACTTATTTTTTTTTAAAAAGGAGGTGTTTGGCCAGAGTTTTGGTGAGAAAATAAAGACTTTTGAGAAATAATAAAAAGATTCTTTTTTGAAAATGCTTTTGAGAAAATACGCGTAAAGCCGCTTTTAAAAAGCTTGATCAAACACTAATTGCTACTCAAAAGTAATTTTCAAATTAATCACAACACAACTAAGTTTAACTCAAAAATCTCTTTTTTGAAAAGTATTTTTTAAAATAAGTTATTTTTTAGAAGCAAGCCAACAATTTATAAATCAACAAAAGACGGTTTATGCTCCCAATAATTACTGATAAAACAACAGTAAATTTCTAGCGTATACTAGCTGATCTACCAGTTGGAAATGATCTCACACATTTCTCCATTTGCTTTTCCAAAACAATTATAATATCAAATTACTATAAAATAAACACAAGAACAATTAGGATTTTGACAGCTTTGGCTGCAAGGACAAGTTGAGTACTAAACACAAATTCTATACCTTGCATTGCATGAGAAATGAAGCAATACCTTAATATTGAAAGTCTTCATCGTCGAGCTTTGTCTGCCTACTAATAAGTTTCTCTCTTAATTAATAAGAAATCTTTTTACCAAATTTTATTTGTTTTTATTAGTCCATGAAAATTGCTTAATCCATGAAAATTAGTCCATGAAAATTGCTTAATCCATGAAAATTGTCTTTACTTGTGATCTTGTGCGGACTGTATAAAGTTTTCAAACAGAATATTCTTAAAATTGAAAAATCAATATTCAACTATTAATGTAGATTTTTAATACCATTGTAAATTCTTAATTTCCTTATTTTTTTCTTCAGAATGAAAATATAATTATTAATTAATTATCATATATTAGTTACACTAATATTATAAACAATTTTGTTTATTGCTAGTACTTATTACTTTATACTTTAATCCCACTAAAACAGATACGAGTATTCACTCGAAAGCCAGGGGAAACAAACTCAAGTAGAATAATGCCATAACCCAAAAGCTTCCATTATAATATATGTAACTCATCATTGACATCCATTTTTCTACTATTATTAAATCAAAAGAATTAGTGAAAGTCCTTTTTTTCTTTATTTCGTGGCCAGAATAATAAAGAAAATCAAATGATTACATGCATGGAATCTAACTGGTAAGGTGTGGACTTGATTCAGGTGCAGTATAGCAAAATAATGAATCACACTTTTGTAAGACAAAAAAAAAAAAAAAAAAGTTGAACCAAATTAATACAAAAAATATATATATATATATATAGAAGTAGGTTTAAACGCCTAATTTAGTGCGTGAAAGGACCAAATCAACAAAATAAGAGTTTGGCCTTTCACACACGAAATTGTGCGTGAATGAGCCCTACATTTTGTTGGAGCTCTTTGTCTACGATGGAATACATGCATACGCGGTGGCAAATGTACTGGGATCGAACTTGCATGTAATATAGACAACACATAATCAAGATATTAATCAAACATAAAATTGATACTTATCTCTTGAAGCGTGACCGCGACCAAGAATCGAATCTTCAACAACACCATCCCTGCTTGATCGTCATCCTTCGGGGCCTACGGTCTTGGTCGTGTAACCCGAATAATAATAATATGTGAAATTCGTGTGGGCGAATTTCTATGGAAAAAAAGAAAAACTTGTAAAATGGCCTCCTTTATGGAATGAATGACCCCTATTTTGCAACTACGGGTTTAGGGTTTTTCCTTTTCCAAAACCTATTGGGTCTTTATTTCCACCAAGAAATAATATTCCATTTAATTCTTTATTATCTAAAATTTTAATGACTACAAAATTAATTAACGAGGTTTCCTATTATGGAATTAATTCAAATATCGAATTAATCTTACCATAATAAATTACGGAATTATTCCACTAAAAAATCATAATCGCACTCCTCAGTTCAATTCGAAATCTCTCATTAAATCTTATTTAACCCTATGTTAAGATTACGAGATACCAATCAATTAAATTAAATTATCGACAATTTAATTCATTGACTAATTGAATCCTTTATATTTCCGCTAACTTATATCATGTGACGGATACAAATTCCACATAACGGGGTTTTCATACGAGACTTATAAGCATCCATAAAGGGTATCATCGATCAAAGTCGAGACATGGATTCTATCAACTAATTATTACTTCATAAATGTAATTTGCCATTATCCGATTTACTATGAATACATAGACTCGCAATTGAGTCGTACCTTTTAATAAATCAAAATAATGAACAAATCACATTGATCATACAATTATATCAAGATTAAGAGTCTAAGTACATTTAATGAACTAGAGAATTTGTTTTATATATTGATACATAAAACACTTATCTCTACTTGGTCCGTTCAATACATACAAAATGTACTAGAATGAAGACGGAACTATACTATTCCCCATAATGAAGATACATTATATTAATCTTGCGCTACAATCCCCGATGGCCTTGTCCAATTCCATCTTAGATTGTGAACATAAATTTTATACTTATAGAACCGACGATTTAATCTTCCGTATATAAGCTAACTCTATACACTAAATCATCTACTATATAAGTAAAGGATACACATACTAGTACATGATCTATTTAATTCTTTATTACACAATGAATAAATAATTGTTCTATAATAAATACTATATCCAAACACATGGTTAATAGTATATATATCCCAACAGTCTCTTCTTTGCTCTCTTTGCTCTCTTTCCTTGCACCATCTTCAACCATTCCCTTCATTTTCTTCTTCTTATTAATTACTTTTCCTCCTCTTTTTTTTTTTTTTTCTTTCACGGTGAACAAATAAAGGGGTCCTTTTTTTTTGAAGTTGAGAATCAAAGAATATTGAGAACAAATATAGATTATATTCAAAAGAAGATTCGAGTTGAGAAGAAAAAAGGTGCACCTTTTTATTCTTTTTTAATTCTTCTTTTTGTTTTCTGTTATTATTCGTTTGCTAGGATCTTGGTCTATCTAATCATCTTGTTTGATTTATCTTTCTCTGCTTCACCGTGTATAATTCATTTTGTTGCTTACTTGTCATACTACCGTATTTTTTCCTTCTTTGTTAGATTATACGTGTGTTAAAATCAGATGATAATCAACTTTCTTTTTTCAAAAAAAGGAGTTTATTTTTTACTTTTTAATTAGTGTTAGGTGTCTAAAACGGTATACGCTTTTAAGTCATTTACTTTTTGTGTAAATTGAGTTATTATTTTTAATTTATGTTTGTGGGTGTTTTGTTCCTTGTAAACCGGTAGTTTTGTGAAACAAGGATTGGCTTCTATATCTTACATGTCTTAGGTGAACTTTGATGGCCATAGTGATTTGCAAAGTATATAACGGTTTTCTTAAAAGTTTAACGAGAATTTGTTGGCCTTTAGTTTTGAAGTGGGGTCACATTAATAAAAAAGAGTTAAAATGATTTGTGAAAGTACAGGAACCTTGGAATGAATGTCTAGATATTTGGTTGGGCTCATTCAGGCACAAATTTCGTGCGTGAAAGGCCAAACTCTTATTTTTGCAGTTTGGTCCTTTCACGCACTAAATTAGTGCGTGAAACTTACTTATGTTTTTTTTTTTTTTTTTTTTTGTATTAGTTTGATTCAACTTTTTTTTTTTTTTGTCCTACAATAATACGTGAAATATGACACGTGTGCACCAAAATAATCGACCAAGAAAAACGGATTTTAGTAAGGGGCCCCCCAGTGGGC
>NC_081349.1:28021000-28029010 GCF_029784015.1 Lycium ferocissimum | reverse complement strand
CCCCTTGAACCAAATCAATGAACTACCACAAAGGAGACGGTGTTTGTTTACATTGCCTAGGCTTTAAGAATTTCCTTTACCATGGCTTCTCTCCAATGTTTGTACTTAATTGCTTCAGTAAAAGATCTTGGCTGATCAATAGACGAGATGGCTGCCAGAAAAGCAATGTGACTGGATGACATTTTAGAATATGAAATAGAGTGAGATAGAGGATGTATCGTTGAGTTGGCCGATGGAGTAGATGAGAGCGAATGATCATTCAACTGAGCAAGAGAAGGGGGTAAAACATAATCATATCCTGACAGCTTTCGCGAGACTTGTCAAGAGCGTTTACCAGATGCAAGACTAGTAGAATCAATGTTATCAGATGTATTAGCTGGAACGATAGCAGAAGAATTTTCAGAAAAAGGTGCATGAAGTAAGGGTGTCAGGCGGGCCGACGGGTTCGAACGCCCCGCCCACCCAAAGAGGAGTAAGGGGCGGGCTAGGTGGGGATTTATTAGGGGCGGGCCGGACAAGGTGGACCTCACCTCAAGAGCCGGTGATGGCCCACCGGGCACTGTCCCACTTCAAATTAAAAAAAAAAAAAACAAGATAAGTACTACATTTATTACTAATAATAAGTATTTTAAAAAACATTGTATCCCAATAAAATTAGAGTCTCTTTTACTGAGCACTTTAGTTTTCTTAAAATTGTATTTTTAATTTTTAAAGCTAGACAATCTTGTTTTCTCAACAAATATACCTTTGATAAATCATTCGCCCAATTTCATGCCTTTTCACAAGTGTCTACGCAACACACCGCACCCCTCCACCCCACCCCCCTAATAGGCTAATACCCGACGCTCGGGACTTGTGGAGATATATGTCACCACAATGTTGACATTTAACACGTTCGCTCAAAATGCATCCACACCGCACTTGAAGTTGATCTTCGAACTCGAGGAGAAGGTGGAGGTGAAGTAATGTACACTAGTTGAATAGCAAATTTAGATAAAGAGAGAATTGTGGAAGAATTGTGTGAAAATGAAGAAGAATGGAGGGGTATTTATAGTTTGAAAATATGACCAAAGTGCAATTATTCATAAATTTAGGGTTCAATTAAAAATTAGCAACGACTAGTTTTTTAAATTTACAACGGCTAGCTTTTTAAATTTGACGACGAATTAAATTTTTTTTTAATTTAGCAATTTTATCATTAGTTGTAAATGTTAATTTTATTATTAGTAGTAAATGTAAATGTCTATTTTTGTATTAGAACTTAAAAAAAAAAAAAAAAAAAAAAAGGCCCGACCCACTTAGCCCACTACGTACCCCTACCCGGGTAGGGGGCTGGGCCGGACACCCTTTTCCCTCCTCCAACCCGGCCCCCAACCTGGCCCGGCCCCATGTGACCCTCATTTATATGGCCCGGCCCGGCCCACTTGACACCCGTAGCATGAAGGCTTGGTGAAAACTACCGGTAGTGAGAACCTGGATATGGCTTCCGATTCTCAATGGCATGAATTCGATTTGTGTCACAATGCTCTAGGCACTAAGGTTCTTGTCTAGATGGCTCATCATATGCAATCGGTTGATCCAAGTCAATACGTGGCATAATATTTGCTTCCTGAGAACCTTTAAAAGGATAAATATCTTCAAAAAATTATACAACACGTGAAACATAAATCCTTTTATCCTCAAGATCATAAATTCTATATCCCTTCTGACCACTTGGATATCCAACAAATATGCCAGGTTTTGCACGTGGAGCAAATTTATCTCGAGGCTTTCTATTCAGATGTCCATAACAAAGACATCCAAAATTTCTCAAATGGTCATATGTGGGTACTTTTCCAAGTAGCCTCTCATATGGGGTTCTATTTTGTGCATTAGAAAGAGGCATTCGATTGATTAAATATGCCGCAAGAAGGATGCATTCTCCCCAAAACTTGATAGGTAGGTGCGATTGAAATCGCAATGCACGAGCCACTTCCAATAGATGTCTATGCTTTCTTTCAACTACTCCATTTTGTTGTGGAGTGTCTGTACAATTGCTTTGACGCTCCATGCCATAATCAAAATAATGTGATAATAAATCCTCATACTTAAATTCTAGCCCATTGTCTGTTCGTAGGATTTTAACTCGCAAGTGGAACTTCGTGTTTACCCAATTAAAAAATTGTAACAAATAGGCTTTAGTTTCTAATTTATTCTTCATGAGAAAAAACCCATGTTGCTCGACTAAAATCATCAACTATTGCAGGAAGTAATGAGATCCGTAAAGAGATTGGTCTTATATGGTCCCCAAATATCATGCTGTATTAAATCAAAAGCATGCCTTGGCCTTAATCATACTAGTGTGGAAAGATAAACGTGTTTGTTTTGCCTTACAACAAGCATCGCAAAACATACTTTTATTGCCATCAAAACTAATAGATAAACTAGGAACTAGAGAAATACGATTCATCGGTAAATGCCCCAAGCGCCGATGCTATAAACTTGCACTAACAGACTTCTTGACCATCAATGCTTGCCCCCCTTCCATCAGCTCCAAGTAATAAAAACCATTCCACTTTCTACCGACTCCAATCGGCGTCCTCGAAGGTAAGTCCTGAATCACAAGAGAATTTGGGCCAAAGGTTACTGCACATTGTAAATCATTTGTCAATTTTCTAACTGACAATAAATTAAAGCGAAAACAGGAACTCCAAGAACATATTCAAGAATTAATCTTTTTCCAAGAGCCACTTGGTCCAAGGCATGAACTTTCACCAGATCACCATTTGGGATTTGCACTGGTGGTAAATCTGCATCAACTATCTTATTTGACAGAGAGTTTACATCATGAGTTATATGATTCGTAGAGCCCAAATCAACTATCCACTTCTCTTTTGTCTTACCTAAAAAATTAGAGGTTGTCATACTCGCAGATGAGTTACCTGTCAGTGCTCCATGGTTGCACAATAATGCCAAAAGTTGTTGGTGTTGAGCATGTGTCAAACGTGGGAATTGGTGACATAACCCCTTCGCAGTTGCGGTGCAAGGGCCATACCCGTGGAGTGCATTTGATTCTTTTCGATTCTTCTCCGGTTCCCCACGGAACCGCATCTTGTCATTATTGGTATGCTTGCTATTTTTCTTGCCAGTGTTTATGCCAATCAAGGATAACCGATCACCGTGTAGCAAAATCTTTATTGTGATTTGTTTTCCCACAGTATGCAAGGTGGAAATTGATACCGAGTTCCATCTTCAATTTTCCTTTGTCGTGATTCACCCTTTAGTCGGTTAAAGGCGCTGCTTTCAATAGTGGGTATGCGATTCGCAAAAGAACGATCTCTCGCTTTTGTTCTTGAGTCGCGATACATAGTTCTTCCTAAGTTTGGCAACGGTCGACACTTAATATTTGAGAACGACAATTGAATATGCATCATCAAGTCCCATTAGAAAATCAAAACCTTTTCTTCCTCCCTTATGGATTTTATCTTCTTTGTTGCACCGCAAATGCAACCATATGTGCAAGACGGAGTTGGAACGAGACTTTGCAACTCACCCCAAACGGACTTAAGTTTATCGTAATAGGATGAAATATATTTCTTGTTGCAAGCAGAGCAATGGCATGCTTCAATTCATAAACTCTTGGTGCAATTCCTTGGGTAAATCGTTCTTCCGCATCTACCCAAATTTCTCTCCGCCGTGCTTAAATACGTGCGGCGTTACTCAGCTTCTTTGGGCAATTGCATTCGTAAGTCATGAAAGCACAATGGCATTGCAATCGTATCCATGGTCGTAAATCCCGAGAGTTTTTGGTCTCCTCGATGGTTCCATTAACAAATCCAACCTTGTTTTTAGTGCAGCTCATTAAGAAAATTTCTTCACCAAGTGAAATAGTTTTCTCCATTTTCACTAAGAGTATCGGTAACAAAATCAAACCGGGTGATCGAATGGATGCAAGGAATAGGGGAGAAGCATCTCAACTTAGTCGAGGCAAACTTGCTAGTTCTCCCGTGCTTTTACTTCATCATTCTTCCTCTCATGGTCGAAAAAAGAAATCTCAAATTCTTTTTAACACGCTTCTGATAGCATGTGAAATGAGATTACCCGAGTGAACTGGTTTTATTGATAATACCTCTCTAATATATATATACAAGTTGTATCTCTATAACTAAGGAAACATATCTTTACAATTAATTACAAATAAACTGATTCATATAAGTAAGGAAATATATCCCAGTGATTGTGTAAGTGATCGCATAAGATCTTCCAATATAAGATACTCCAATAAGCATGCTTTATGCCAGTTGAATACAATTATTTGTTCTGCAAATCAATGTTGGAGTAGTTGTTTTTGAGATTAATGTAACAAGAACATATTACAGAAGTTCTATTGTAGTCCTGGTACTATTTTAGATGTTGATTATTCAAATAGATGCTCAACTATTAAAAATTATGTAGTAATCTTTATTTATCTTGTCATAAAAAAAAAGTCACTTTTCTATAGCTATTTCACACCAAACCCTTAAGATTACTACTACAATAATAACAACAACGTTGAAGGAGGTCAGGTTTTCTTTTTGATTTTGGGATTATTTAAAATCACAAGAACTTATAAATGTCAAATCAAGAATTGATTGTCGAATCATTCGTAAAACTGATCAGAATAATTGTCGAATCATTCATCGAAAAATATAGTGACTGAAAGTGCTGATAAATATTTTTCCTATTAAAATGACTATAATATCTTTAGAGCTATTTATAAAAAAAAAATACAAGTTTAAAATATATTTTGCATTAAAAGGGATGAATGATGGAAATAGAATTGAGAGAGTTTAAAAAGAATTGAAGTTTAAAAGTCTTAAATAAACAAGTGGTTACAAATCATCTCATTAAGGATAAAATGAGAAGTATAAAGTTGAATTGTTTTACATATATAAAGGGATCATTCTTTTATAGATAAACTAAAAGAATATCATATAAATTGAGACATAAAGTATTATGTATAAGGCTTATATTAGATTTTCATGGAACTAACGAGGTTGCAAAAGCTTGTTTTGCAGCATACTTCATCATAATCGTATAGCCTTAGATTCGAGCGCTCAGATGGACTCGCCTTTGTTAGAAGGCTTTTACCGCCCAATGCATGACTTCACGAGACGAATTTGAATGGTCGAGCTCCAATATGAGTATTGGACACCCGGTGAAAAGGAAAAGTTAGAAATTCATGGTCATAGTGAATAGTGATATAATAAGCACCAAAAAATATCTAAAATAAAAATCATTACTTGACAGAGAGCCCATTGCCTAAAGGACAAAACAGAGGATGAAGTGAGATAATTGCCTTGCTAGTTATTCTGATGAAGTTGTGACACTCACGTTAATATCACACTTTTGGGGGTAAAGAAAATCAATTAAGTGAATTAAAACTAATTAATAGAAAGACATGAAAAACGTGAAGTCGAGAGCTCACATGAAGTGTATGACTATCCTCTCGTTTTTTGTGTGGTAATCTTCTGTCTTATATTCATCTATTCCTTTTGTTTTTGAATGTCTCCTTAATTAAATGGATGAAACGCATGTCCTTATAAGGTTGTAACTGTGGCTATGGAATGACTGCTCTGTTTGAGAAAAATAGAACACAATTAAGGTAGAAGGTTCTAATGTAAATATAGGGATAATTACGGCTCAATATCTTTGGGTGATCTAGTTTATAAAATAACCAGCAAATGTATAGGTTTTGTATATTTATACTTAAATATACATGCATTATATGTATAATATGCATGTCAATGTATAGATTTTATATATTTGGGCTAATGTCAGTAATTAAGTCTGGCCGAAGGAACATAAACGAAAGAATTCACTTTTTGGGAATGCGTGAATTTATAGAGTTGTTATAAGTTTATTCAGAATGATCATATCTTTCATGAACAAACATGTTCGTTTAAATCTAAAATTTAAATTTAAATTCAAGTTTTTGAAAAAAAATGGAAAATACCAAGGCTTTTAATCCTACTGCTATTTCATTTTCCTTTTCTCTTGCTTTATTTAATGGTTTGAAAAAGCAAGAAAGAGAGAGCAAAGGTGCAATTCAAGAGAAGAGGTTGTTCACGGAACCAAAAAACCGAGCCAAATAGAAAAGAAACTGACATTTTTCTGGTTTGATTCGATTTTGATTTCGAATTTTAAAAGCTGACAAAATTTAATTTGATTTCAATTTTAAGTAAAAAATAACTGAAAAAATAAACCAAATTGGCTATTTAAATTTTATTTAAGAATTAGAATTACACACGCGCGCGCGCATATATATATATATATATATATATATATATATATATATTTTAAGTAAAAAATAACTGAAAAAATAAACCAAATCGGCTATTTAAATTTTATTTAAGAATTAGAATTACACACGCGCGCGCGCATATATATATATCTATATATATATATATAGATAGATAGATAGATTGTGTATGTATGATTTTATATATGCTGAATACATAAACAACCCCTTAAACTAGTCTAAATTTTTCATTTAAACATCTAAACAAAAAATTGTCTGCACTTGACACTTACTCTGTATAAAAGATGTGCCTGTTAGGCACAAAGTGCTGATGTGGCATAAAGGTTAAGTATCACGCATCAACAACGCGTGAACTCGTTAAAAAATTTGCTAACGTGGATAATATCAATTATTTTCTACATTTAATTAATTAATTCTCAAAAAAAATTAAAAGTGCCTACTTTCCTAATTCCAGGCCATTATTAGCCAATTTATGCTTCCATAACGTGAAAAGCAAAGGCAACAATTTCAAGCTTCTTTCCTCACACTGGTTTTTAGAGATAGATTTGTGTAATGGAAAATTTGTAGAGATGACCCCAAGTTTAAAATATGAGGTCACGAAAATGTTGCGGAGAATCCATCAATGCCTATTTGTACTAAAGCTTGTTTTGTTTATCAGATGATTAAGGGTGTCTGAAGCAAGCCGACGAGGAGGGCAATTACCAGCTGTTTTCTTTTGGGACACGTGTTTTGATTTTATTGGCTCATTTGCCACATCACTAGCGTGTGAACTACACATCTTTTATACAAATTAAAGTGTCTAAATAGAACAACTTCTAGTTTAGGTGTCTAAATGGAAAATCTGGACTTATGTATTCAGCTTTTTATATATATGTTTAAACATATATAAACATTGTATGTATACTGGTGAGTAATTTCTTTTTATTAAAAATCATCATTCAGACTATACTTGCTTGTGGTTTTGAGAAATTAAGCATAAACCCTTACCCTGTGTGTAACAAACAGTATTGCTAATGAAAAGAACTCATAATCAAAGTGTTCATCAACAAAAAGGAAAATAGAAAAGGGAGGTTCTAGATTGCTATTACAAAATAGCTAATGAAAATAAAATTATAACACAAGTCTTAGCATAGCCCTAATGGAATATCTCGTCTTCTATTTATTGCCATCTCAACCAGGTCCCAAACATAATTTGTCAAACTCCCCAATGAGTCCTCCACCGTGACCATGTTCATAACACTGTATTAGAATTCTAAAGTGAATACATGAAGTAGGGAGACACGCAACCTAACCTCCTCAAAAAAGTTAAAGATGAGTGGCACCATATATGTTGTACAAAGAGCTTGATCCTAGATACATATGGTTATCCACAATTTTGTCTAATGAAAATAAGGAGGCTTTTACCTCTATCAAGTCTCCGTAATCTTGCTTTTGGCCCAACACTGGCACACGCGGCAATATTCAGTCCTTGGTACTTTATTAATCAACAAACACTTGCTACACGTAACACACCTACTACTTAAGAGTTAAGATCCTGTTGTCATTCATGTTTTTCGAGCATTACTGTTGTTTGAGTTATTTCTGAAAGATATTCTTCAATTCAGCAATTTTTTGAATCAGTTGATCATTGGCTCAACTCTGGTGGAAAAGTTGAAGAATTTTGTGCCAGAGTTATTTCATAAGGCGATATCATTCGGTTGAGGATCCAGTATTCTAGCCTTCTCCTTTCG
>NC_081349.1:28005462-28020900 GCF_029784015.1 Lycium ferocissimum | reverse complement strand
TTTTTTGGAGGTTTTTATTATTTAATTTTTTTTTTAAGAAGATGGAAACATTTCGACTATGATTCAACCAAAAACAGAGAGATGCTGCCACTATCCCATCAGTAATGTAACCATCACACTGCCTTCCTTCTCCATGGTAGCTCATTGATTCCAGGTTCATCTAATGGCCGTTCACCGGATTTTATCATGTAAGAATTATTATTTGTGGAGGCAGCAATGAAAGCGTAAAATAGGGAGTGGGTTATTTTTTATGAACCGTTATTGAATCAATTGGGATTTCCGTCAAATGAAGGCTATATTTGTTAACTTTCATAACGGGGCATAAATGACCCAAGATTGTAACAGAAGATATTTTTAGCCATTAAAACAGAGTAGAAGGGTATTTTTAATCCTTTTCCCTTCTTTTTTAAGTTTGAAGTTGAAATAATGAGTCAATTTGATACACAAACACTTAAAATAATCTCCAAATACTTTTTCAAAATTTTGAAAAAAATATGTGTGGACAAACAGGTGATTAGCAATGGAAGCTGCCATATCTTACAATTTTCTCTAGCCGCAAATAATGCGCACCTTCTACGATTTAAAACAAAAATGTACGTAGTTAAGAGTACGAGCCAAATTTTTGGTCATAACTCAAAAAAGGATTTCCTTATTAATTTTAGAAAATGCAAACGCAAGGTGGTTCCAAATGGAAGAGAATTAGCTGTGAGAAGATTGTCATCAAACGGAAGGTGCCAACTACTACTACTACTACCACCACCTACTACTACTACGCTACCCACCACCACCTACTACTACTACCACCTACTGCGACTACTACTACTACTACGACTACTACGACTACTACTACCTACTACTACCACTACTACTAGTACTACCACTACTACTATTGCCACTACTACTACTACTACTAGTGTTTTTTTTTTTTTTTATTGGGGGGGGCGGGGGCGGGGTCAATTGGATCGGTCTGGGTCGGTTAAAAAGAGTGGGTAAAAATAAAAGGAAAAAGGACATCTTGTGGGTTGTGTCCATCAACAAAAAGAAAAGCCCCAAAAGGATCAAATTTAAGCAAATAACTCGAAATAGCCCTTCGACTCTTTTTTTTTTTTTTCTTTTTTGGGTCAATTGGATCGGTCCGGGTCGGTTAAAAAGAGTGGGTAAAAATAAAAGGAAAAAGGACATCTTGCGGGTTGTGGCCATCAACAAAAAGAAAAGCCCCAAAAGGATCAAATTTAAGCAAATAACTCGAAATAGCCCTTCGACTTAAAATAAAGACAATCTGCAGCTAAAGCTGAAAATTTCACTCTACACTCTCTCTCCCACTTTTCTGCCACCGCCGCTGACGACTGCAACTGAACAATGTGAGCCATCTGAGTTTTCTCTTCTCAGCATTCTCACAATCTAGATGAAACTAGAGTTTTTTACAATGTAATTAATATATTGATGTCCTTTCGCTGAAGATGCTTTGCTTTCTCTTCTAATCACATTCTTATTTCCCTTGATTAACACCGATTTTACGATTTGATTTCTACAATTTTTGTAAGATGAGAAACAGGTTCTCTCCTTATTCACTTTTTTACCATATTTCTCCAAATGTAACTTTAGTTCTTAATGGTTGGTATATCGGTGTTATTCATGATTTCGTTAAGACATTACCTTTGTAATGAGTCTGATGATTTGTTGAATATTTTGTATGTCTTAGACCTTGGCGCTGAGAAAAAGAGGGCATACCAGTGAACATCATTCACATCCTGGATGCTTGCGTAGAAATCCCAGAATGTACACAAACATAAATCGTAAAATATGCGTCAAAGTAAACTATGAGTCAAATATTTTTACAAGTATGCGTCAAACACTTTCGGATGTGGAATGCACAATTGCATTGGCAGCTTTACAAGTATGCGTCAAATATATTTATATATTTCTTTTTATGATGTTCTTGATCTATACAATAATTTTTTACGGTCATAAATTTACGTATACCAACTTCCAACATGCTAATAAAATGTTAAGCAAGATAAAAAGTCCTGATCTTCCAGAATTGAGAGAAAATGGACCTAAGAGCTAAATGACTCATGATAGACTAAAAAATACTAGTCGTATGCTACATATTATTCTTGAATATATTGGTTACTAAAATGTAGCAGGATCTAAATGCTTGCATCAACAGACATGCATGATTTTAGCATATCTAAGTGGGGACTTGTCCCTTAATATAAAAAGATTGAGTTGCATTATTATTCTTAAGTACCATTAGAGACCATATATATATAAGCATAATTAATTAGGAAAGTAATGCACTTATCTAAAGCGAATTTGTCGAATTTGTAGTGTAATAATTTCTATTAGAGACTACTGTAAGCATCATTAGAATTTTATGGTCATCTTTTTTTCTTGTTTGGCCGGGGCTTTTTTATTGTAAGGCTTCTAGAAGCCTAATATTTGGCTTTATTGTCATGTCTTATGGGCATATTCACAAAGAAAAAGGCTTTTCATGGACAGCATCTGTTTCGACTCAAGAGCATTTTTAGTGATGCCCATTTGTAGTGATGCCCACAGAGATAAAAGAATTTGCCTATAATTAGGCAAATGAATAACTTGTTCACTTGTAGTAAATTGCGAGGTTTTGCTACCTATAAATTAGATAGTGTTTGGCTAAGTATTTTTTAAAATTTACGCATTTGGGGAACATCAGAAGTGTTTATTAGCCTACATCAATTAAAATTCATAAGATGATCAGTCTAACTTGTGATTCTACAACTTATAAGACTTTTCATTTGACCGAATCTTTTACGGATTTATCTCTCTAATATCTTTGCAATCTCCAATATACTCATCCTAAAACATAGTATTTTAATCTTTTCTCTATTCTACTTCCATCATTCGTCCTTTTTAATGCAAAAAATACTTTTAAACTTGTATTTTTTTATAGATAGCTCTAAATATATTTTAGTCATTTTAATAAGAAAAATATTTATCAGCACTTTCAGTTACCATTTTTTTTTTTTTTTTTTGGTTAAGAAACGAGACTAATCTCACTATTTACGAAAGATTCCCACTATACAACTATGAACACGATTGGTATATGGGTAGTTTTACCACATTTCGACTAGGCATTTACGTGTGAAGTATTATCCATGGAAGCCACCTTTAGGGCTGTGCTTGGAATTATCTTTGTTTGTAATGTAGTTGAAAATAGTCATACCTTTAAAATTAAATGCGGTAAGAGCGTTTGAAAAGTAGCAGCACAAATTTCAAGAATTTTCCTGAAATACAATTAATTATAAGAGAAACTCCATGATAAATAGCGTACTTTAGATCAGGAAACATATATAAGCCAAACTTCTGGAATTGAAAATCGAAGAAGTGTTCGTGATGAGTTCAGGACTTGATGTTCGGCCTAAAATTGCACATATTTATCCATTGTTGTCTCACATTTTAATATTTTTTATCATCTTTTGAGTACTATTATATTATTTTGTGCTTAATATTACTCTTGACATTCCACAATAAGTGTCGCGCCAACAATTTTTGTCACTATAATAAGTGTCGCAGGAAATTAATGCATATATTGACAAGTTTTTTCCAACTTTGCCCTTAGACAAAAATAAAATTTATGTATTCAAGACAAAAAGCACATAGAAACTTGGTATTATTGGAGTCCCAATGTCAAAAGGCTTACTTTTCATGCATGCTCTAATCAAAAGGGAAAAATAATTTATTTTTATTATATAGGGGTAGTTTAGTAAAATTTATATTGCATGATTGATTTCTTAATATGCGTGTTTTTGACTAAGGTGACACTTATTATGGGATGGAGGAAGTATAATTTACCGTGTAGGAATAAAACATTGTAAAGATGAAGAGCTTTGAAGCAAAACTGAAAAGTGGAAAAAGAGAAAAGAAGATAAGAAACGAAAATAAAGAAGCAAAAAGGAGACATAAATTAAATGGACTAATGATTAGACCATCATGCTTTGATGATTGAAGAAACATACAAATATGAGCAACGCAAGGGGCTACGTGGCAGTTGAAGCAATTGAAAAACTGACTTTGAAATTTTTGAGATGTTCAGGCTGCTGTTGTCCACCTGCGACGCACAGCCAATGCGGAGACTACAGGTCTCTGATTATTTCTGCTTTCGTGTTGCACCTGCGACCTGGGTGTGACGCAAGTTCGCTAATTTTTTTCGATCTGGGTTGATTTTGGTTTTTAAAAGCCCAGATCTTTTGATATCTTATAAATATATATTTTACACGATTTTTACATAATATTGGATGACTTGAAATCTTTAGTTCAGAACTTTGGACCTAGAGAGAACTTGAAGCCGCCGTAGAGGCCGAAGTTACAGAGTTTTACTTTCTCTTCTTTGTAATACTTATTTTTACGTTTTTATTCGGATGATTTGTTATTTCTCCTCCATGTCTATGTGGAGCTAAACTCTTTAGTTATAGGATTTTGACACAAACATGAAAGTCGACGTTTGATTATCGTTTATATCTATTGATTTTCATCTTTGAGTTATTTATTTATTCTTGATCTTGGTTGTTTGATTATTTGACGAAATAGTTGAATGTGAATTGAACTTGGAAAAGGGAATTTGCATGCATAATAAGAATAAATAAAGCTTGTTCGAGTAATCGTTTCGCTAATGAGGATAGGAATATACCCTTTAGTCTTGCTTAGTTGAATAAGGAGAAGTAAATGCGTTCTTGTTACCTCACAGTGACCATAGGAATATAGGCGTTATAGTAGTATCGAACTGTGGCTTGTGAGCAGCTTTGGAAGATACTCATAAAGTTATAATTAACCTGTCAACTAGTAACCCATAGGTATAACGATTTGAAGACTCAACTGGATTGTTAGTGCTAATAGTCCTAGATCTATCTCTTCTCCAATAAAAATCCGCTCTTTCTTGGTTGAAGTTCATTATTTGTTTTATTTCATTTTATTTGTAGTTAGATAACTAGTATAGTTTAATTTAGTAAATAGTTAATCATAAGTCCCGATGGGTACGATATCTAGACTTTAAACCCTATATTACTTGTACGACCGCGTATACTCTCGTGTGCGTTTGAGAGCAACAAGTTTTTGTACTACTTCCCCTATTTCCGGAATCTCTCCTGCAACATTAGTTGTAATCTTGCCAATTTATTTTCTACGAATAATGAGCACTCAAATTATCGTAATTCTCTCTCGAGCAATCACAATAAATTACTAGATGTATTCTCTCGAACTACTTTAGCTAGCAATTTCTCACCACGCACTACAACCACGTCAAAGCTTTGTTATATCCAATCCCTCTTTTAAATCCACCGTATTGATCTCTCATATACCTAGGGAGTGACGTTGTTCAACAACTACCTAAATAAGCATTCTCTCTCGAGCAACACATAATAAATAGGAACATCTAATCGATAGTCATTCAATCAACTGAAATAAGCACAGTAGAAAATTTAACAGCTCAATTATATAAAAACGTAACAAGAATTCATCCTACAAAAGGTTCCATCAAAATCCTAGATAAGAAATCTAATTACTCATAATATTGTTTAATAACGTAGCATAGAATCCCATAACAAACAAGTAAAAGAAGGGAAGAAATTGAAACTCTAAGCCGAATTCCCCGTCGCTTCCGCTCCTTGCCTCTGAAAGTTGGATGTCGCTCCCTCCTTGCGTTGCTGCCAACGCCCAGTCCTAGGAAATAATATGACTTGCTTATATAGTGTGTAAATCGGCTAGGACGGTTTTGCCCTATCACAGTTATGGTGGGTTCCTATCACCGTTACTTATAGCACTCAATATAATGCAAGGATACTTCAGTCAAATATATGCAAGGATACTTCAGTCAAATAACTCTTTATGATGCAAAGTCTACCTTATTCCTTTATCAAACGTTTACGTGGCATAATGGATTAAATATTCCCAAGCCTGGCCTTTGGTGTATATTCTCCATAATTGACAAAAGACAAATTGTTATTCCTCACGATGTTGCTCTAAGTGCAGCGTTTTTTTCAAGTGCAACTTAACCATTTCAATTCCAATTTTATTTCCCATACATCAGAGGCTCGCGATGGACCAAGCCCTCGTCTAAGCAGCTCGGGAGACGTCTTCAACTTTCCTCCACTTTACTTGTCTTGCTTCAATTTTTGCCAAATATCTCTTTTCGGTCCGTTTTGATCCAACACACATTGCATACACATAAAAACGTAACATTAAGCGCAAAGCAATATAAATAATACTCAAACGAAGATTAAAATACTTAAACATGAGGCAAATAATGACTAAATAAATTCATTTTAGGTCGAGCATCAGTAACATATACTTGTAGCATAAAGATTCTTCATACCATCAATGAATTTTAACTTGTAATAGTAGGTTAAACATACACTATCAATTACTCCCTCCGTCCCAAAAAGTTTGTCTTAGTTTGACTTGTACCGCATTTTAAGAAATAAAGGAAGATTTTTGAAATGTGTGCTCAAAACTTAGATGTTTGTGTGGTAGATAAGATCATCTCATAATGTTAAATTATTCTAAATATAGAAAGATGTCAATCTTTTTGGGACAGACTAAAAAGAAAAGGAATACAATCTTTTTGAGACGGAGGGAGTAATACTTAATAAATATATTTACCTAATAAGTAACTTAATTCTACATATATCTTTTACACCAGCCAACATAAAACAAAAGAGCTATTCACATATCTCATGAACGGTCTTATTATTTATGTATGCTATTTATTGTAAAGGGGTAGTACTTTTCTATTTACATTTTTATTAATGATAGTGGCTATAGAGGTGGAGCGTCCTTATTTTCATTCTGCCGATTTTTTTTTTTTTTTTTTTTTTACTAGCCGTGGTTCAAATTCCAAACTCGTGGTATTAGGCGAAGGGCAAAATTAAAATGACCAAGATTCTTTGGGCAAAATTAAAGACCACCCCAAAATAAGAACATTCCTGCGAATTGCCCCTTAAGTGTTAGAAAGAACGGTTATGCGTATTGTGATGCACAGTATTCTTTCTCATCCATTTCCGTATCTCTCTCGAGTTCTCATACCCTTCGTATCAGTCTCCTTCTTCTTATCGTGTCTTAGTTCTTGTTCTATTGCTATTTCTATTATTCTAATCGGCTTTTAGTAGTTAATCAGAGACCATTGAACTTTCCAAGTTCTCTGCTTGTTCTTGAGTTAAGCGTTTGTTACATATATTTCGGCTATGTTTTATTAACGGTCCTAAAAAGGGGCTACTTATACACTTCGTCTCTTTATATCTTAGTGTGGTCTCGCAGTAATGTAGGTTTCGTTGAAATATACTCCCCTTCATCCCATATAACTTGTCCGCTTTAAAAGCTTATACGTCCTTTAAGAAATCATAAATAAAGGTATATTTTTAATACATTACCCTTATCTCTCTCCAATAAATTGTACTCTAATTCAATATTGGTACTTTTAAAAACAATCAATGTTAAGGACAAAATAAAAAAAATTAATTAATTCTATATTGGTTTTTTAAATGAACAAGTATTTTGAGACGAATATCTATAATAATGTGAACAACTAATATGAGACGAAGGGAGTAATAAAGTCTGTGATGGAAAAGACTTGATGCCTATAAATATATGGTCAGGTTCTCTCTCCTCAACCCCAGACGAGTGCACCATTCAACTGCCAACTAAGACGAACTGAGACGAAAACAGACCCAAACGTTCCACACTTATGGATGTGGAATGCACAATTGCATTCACAGTTATACAAATATGCAACTAATAGTTTTTATTTTTATAATGTTATTGATCTGTGCAATAAATTTTAACAATTACTCTCTTCATTTTAATTTGTTTGTCCGGTTTTGACTTGACACAGAGTTTAAGAGAGGGTAGAAGACTTTGAAATTTCTTGTGGTCTTAAATTAAAGATATGTAGAATGTATTAAAATGCCCTTTAATTTTGTGGTTTTAGACATATCATGTAAAAGTTGGAATTAAAGGGTTGTCAAAAAAAGAAAGATGCATTTTTTTTAAACGGACTAAAAAGGAAAGTAAGACAAATAAATTGAACCAAATGGTATAAAAATTTTCGGTGTACAACTACCAACTTGCTAAAAGAATGTTAAGCGAGTTAAAAAGAAAATTTTCGGTAACATTTTTCTCCTGTGAATACCTTGGAGAAGTGCATTTTGGAGTGATACTCACATAGACAAAAGAAAATGCCTATAATTAAGTAAACGAATAACTTGTTCACTTGTAGTAAATTGTGAAGTTCTGATATCTATAAATTAAAAAAAGATAGTGTTATTGGCTAAGCTTATAAACATTTTTTGTATTTACATATTTGGTGAACATCGAAAGTGTTTATAAGGTTAAATCAATAAAAGCCATAAATTGATCAGCCTAACTTGTGGTTGTACGGCTTATAAGCACTTTTGGTTTAACCAAATCTTTTATGATTTTATCCCGAACATCTTTTGGAATCTCCGATACACACATCCATATACTCTATTTCCATAATTCGTCTTTTTTTCTATTTCCATATAATTCCTTTTTTTTATGCAAAAAATACTTTTAAACCTGTATTTCTTATAAATAGCTTAATTCAGTGACAATTCAGTCATTTTAACAAAATAAAAACAATCAAGTTCAATTGGAAGCTAAGGGTTTTGCCACTCGTCTCAAGAACATATTAATACATAATTGAACAATTTTGAGTTGTTATTCCTGAGGTTTTTGCAGTTAATTGATAAGAAATTTTCTACTTTCTAAAAATAGTATGTTGGATTAATTATTTATGGTATCTCTCCTTCATTTTCCTTTTTAATTCATACATCTTTTTAAATGATTGCACAAGGCATATATTGAAGGATGAGTGAAACAATAATGCATTTGAGAGACAAAAAGTTAACGTGTGAAATTGCCCCCAAATGAATTTAAGATAGCCCGTTTGGATTGGCTTATAAGTTGGCTTATACTTGTTTTGGCTTTTTTGAGTGTTTGGTAGTAAATTTCAAAATCATTTTATCTTAAAATAAGCTCAAAAAAATAATTACCCATTTAACTTAATTTATCTAAAAGCTGACATAAGTGAAAACACTTATAAGCCAAAAAAAAAAAAAAAGTTCTAGGCTATTTTATTTTTTTTTTATAAAACTTCGCATAGCTATGCCTTTGCCTATAAAGCTCAATCCAAACGGAGCTCCACTAGATATGTATTTTTGTCTTGATTCTTTTAAAAATTATTTACAAGATCTATGTTAGATCTTTTCTTCAACTACTAGCTTGAAAGCCATGTAAATTTATTTGGGGTCAATTTCACACGTTGACTTTTTGTCTCCCAAATGCATTATTGTTTCGACTCATCCTTCAATATATGCCTGGTGCATTCATTTCAAGAAGATGTATGAATTAGAAAGGAAAATGAAGGAGAGATACCATATATAACTAATACAACATACTATTTTTTAGAAAGTTGAAATATTATTTTCAATTAACTGCAACCTCAGGAATAACAACTCAAAATTGTTCAATTATGTATTAATATGTTCTTGAGACGAATGACAACACCCTTCCAATTGAACTTGATTGTTTTAAAAGTATTCTTTGCATAAAAAAGGGACGAGTCATGGAAATAGAGTACAAGAGAAGGCAGTCTCACTGCTTGGCCATGAATACAAAAGGCCCGCACGTGATGGGGCTTGCTATCTACGTTGAAGATAATTAAGTAAATAAAAATGTGTTCTCATGTTCCAGAAAGACATACGAGACTGACACCCAATTCTGCCATTCCACTGAGCGAACCACATATACCTGTCTACCCATTCATTATTATTTCAAAGTTTTTCGAAACATAACTTAAGCATATAAAGCACCATCTTAAAAAATGATTGTGCGCTGCATGACAATCGCACGTCTAGGATTACACCGTAAAATAGTAATAATTTTTGGTATAAAACACAGACTGACAAGTGATTTGAATTGTTGGAAATTAACTAGACTTTAAGACTAAAATTTTAGACATGCCATAAGATTGGAATCAACCTAGCTCAATTATTGCCTAAGCGTACGTAAGTCACATTGTTGGTGAGTCAGTGTTGACACCCAATTTTGTCCCTCCTTTATTCCAATTTATTTCCTTGGGTTTTTTTTTAAAATTAATTAAACCTAAATATTTTATTTTCGCTACTATTTTACTGCTATTAATACCGTTACTTTATTATAATTTATATTTTTTATATTACCCTCACGTTATTACTTATTTATTACTTGTTAATCGTAAAAGTTAAGCTGGATAATATTTCTTACGCTATTATTACATTATCTATAGTTTCCATTACTAATAAATTTGTAACATTGAATTATATCCTTATTACTATTAATTACTAATTGCGTGATTATTAAATACACTTAGCCTAATTAATTCACTTAAGTCCGGTCGGGTAACCATTGTTAATGGAATTTAGAGGATGCCTAATACCTTCCCTCTAGGTTAGTTGAACCCGTACCTAGAATCATTTGGTTTCGTAGACTTTAAAATTAAAATCAACTTTAGGTAATTACTTTAATAATTTTAGGTGCCCTAATTCACCATAAATAATTAGGTGGCGACTCCTGTACTTTAAATAACTTGAATTACCGGATGTTGTAAACTATTTTGACCCGGTTAAAATAGGGTATGACGACGCAGCGACTCATTTGGGGAATATCTAGGTTCTAACCATACCGTACTTAGTTTTTAATTAGGCTTTGTGTGCTTATTTATTTGTTATTATTTGTTTTTTACGTGTTATTGCTCGCTTGTTTGATATACTTGTTTAAGTATTCTTTGTTTTGATAAACTGTCATTCCGTATCATTTTCCTCCACTCCTGGAAAATTCACACACTTAAAACGGTTTCGCGGTTCGCGGCCGTGCACTACTAAAACACCTTTTAGTCGGATTGATCTTGTGGATTTAGTCGATCGGCGGTGCAGTCGACAGCCACGGACTTTCCACTCGAGTTGTCCGCTTGGGGGGACCTTGTGTCATAGGAAGCCAACTCTTAGTCAGCCTATGATAGAGCTAAACCAACACCCGTTATTAGGGGCATACATCTCATGACCTAGGAGGTTTAATACCCTTGGCGTATTAAATCCATTAGATGACTTTACCCAAACGTCCAAGCGGGTCCACGACCCCGAGCGACACTCATCATACTTTATGTGCATGTTTGAAGGGTAACTGTGCCTAAATATCGACTATTTGCTTTAATTAATTAAACTTTAGGAGGGTGGGATTGACTAACATTTTCTCTGACAGGTATGGATTTGCATTGGAGCGCTACAAATGCCGAAGACCAGTGATACTACATTTAGACGTAGGAAATTGTATTAGGAAATACTTTATGTTGTATTCATTTAATTTGTAATAAATACTACATTTTGTGCTTTATTTTGGGAAATAGAATTTGTTTAATTAATCAAAAGCAATGGAATGACGTATTATGGCACATTTTTATCCTTCAACAAACGTTAGGCCTACCTCTGACACAAAGAGGTCAAATGCATATTAGGACACGTTATTGTTTGATATACCCATGTACATTTGTTTGACAACTTGTTTGACTTTACTTGATGATTTATTTGCTGCATAATCTACTTGACTTTACGTAATCATGACTTTACGAACCGACATCATTTGCACTATTGTGTTTCTTTTATTATTTCCCAAAAAGAGTTGATTCGTGTTGATATTCGATGGCCGATCATCCTTACATCACGAGGTCGAAGACGTCATCGTTACCGAACGTAGTTGGGTTGTTGAAGGAAATGAAGTTATTTTGTCCGATCCAAAATTTTCTATTTCAACTGGTTTGGAAAACATCGTGAGTGATCCCCCTGAGACTTCTGAACATAGAAATACTATGCAACATGACGAACATATCGCCCGCCTGACTCAAGAGATTGAGGACTTACGTGGCGAACTAAATCGGGTTAGGGACCTGACCAATTTATCTGTCACACTACAAAGTCCACCTCCTAAACCTAGAGCGTCGCACCAAATCCACCCCACTTTCCATCACTTGAATCTCCGGTCACGAACATTTCCTCCACAAAATAATGTACCTACCAACAACAACTTTCCTCAATCACTCGCAAATCCACCAAATCCATCACCCGTCTATACTTCTCCACAAAGTCAACCACCCACCTACACTACTTACGCTACTCCTAATCCACTACCAAATCAATCACAAGTTCACACCCCTTATATTCCATTACCTACCAACACTAATCCGCCACCTACCACTACTCCTCAAAACCCACCAAACCAACTGCCTATAAACGCCGTTTACAACACACCACCTCCAGTCCAAAACACTCCCAATGTCCAAACTTATCCAACCCAGCATATACAAGGGGCACATTTTGCCACTCCTAACACGCATTATGTTCCTCCAGTATATGCAGCGGAAACACAAGCATACACCAACCCGGTAAATCGAGGTTCCGGCCGTCGAAGTAGATCAATACGAGGAAATGGAGAAAGAGGCAAAAGCAAGGGCATTTACGATATGTTGCTAAAAGAGATCCACAGTCTCGAAGAAGCAATGAGAAATCTTCAAGTTGCTAGGGGAACTAAAAGTGTAGAATACGAGGATTTGTGCGTTCGACCTGATGTTGACCTACGTGGGCACAAACCGCCGAAGTTTGATACTTTCGATGGGCGCGATCCATTACACGCTTGGGCTTCTTTGCGACAAAGCTGGTTAGAGTAGGTAGAGATCGAACATAAGGATGAAGCTATTCATCGGGGAGCTTATCATGACGGAGAGGCCCTTAATTGGTACACACAACGGACGTCCGTAAATGGCGTGGTTGGAGTGACATGGCTAAGACTTTATGGACCGATTCGGCTTGACAACGACATCACACACCCGAACGAGTCTATATGACTAAGCTAACCAAGAAGTCCATTTAGTCGTTCCGTGAGTATGCTGCTTACGTTGGAGGTCGAAAGCGACCGGGGTTCGACCCGCGATGAATGACGGAGAGAAATAGCGCTACTTTCGTTGAATGCCAGTGGCATATTTTATGAAAATGATAGGTATGATGGGACAAAAATTCACAGAAGTTGTCGAGATGGGAGAAGCCTTGGAAGAAGGAATCAAATGCGGGAAAAATTCGGGATCTTTGCCAGGGCTTTGCAAGGCGTAAACAAAGCCATTCAATACGGCTCTATCGGTGGGCTTAAAAAGAAGAAAGAAGACGGCTAGCGATCGATCGCCCAGATAATCCGAGGACACAAGCTGAGAACCAAGCCACGCTACGTACTTTAACCATCCCGACCACTTTCTACCCTTACCATTACGTTGAACCTTACCAAACTCCACTACCTCCTTACCACATCTACAATACCCAAGCAAGCTGCTACCGACCCGAGCACCTGCATCCAAAACCCACGTCCCATATCAACTATTGCTCACTCCACCACCAAAATCGACCACGCACCGCACCCAAAGAAACTCGTCCAAATACGGACACAAAAATACCCGTAATTACACTCGGTTCGCCGAACCACAGCTGCTATTTGAAAGAGCGAAAACGGCGAGCGTGATACGGCCGATTGAAGGAAAATTCCGATCTATTCCGAGATGGTTTGATGGTTCCAAGTTGTCTTTACCATTACGGGATTCTTCGGGCATGACACCAAGATTACTGTGGCCTCGAAAACAAAATTAAACCTTGATCAAGAAGGAGCGATCCAACTTACTAGAGCTCGGCCCAATGATGTGGACAACCTACTGCTTTGCTCATGAAAATGCCAACGTGAACATGATCGGCTGTTGAGGAAGTAGAGAGATGTGAAAGCCATCGCGCCATCAACTTTTGTCGCTCGCGGGGAAACAATCCAAAAACAAGCATCGGTGAAGATTCTTTGCCACAACTATTCACAACAGAGACACCGACCATTCGGGGGTCTTGCCGAACCGGAAAAACTCTAAAGAATTGGACTTGTACTCGTCACGGTTGCCAAGGGAGTCTTGGTAGATTGAGCCTTATAGTGAACTCTTGGAATAACACGATTTTAAAATTGAGGCTGAATCGTGCCACAAACTTTTATTGTTTTGCCTCATCTTTTGAGAGCTTAAATTGCAAAACTATGAATGCATTTCTAGTTTTTCCTCAATCATCTATCATTGTGTAACGACCCGTTTGGTCGTTTAGCACTTTTATGCCTAATATCTCTAAAACACCCTTTTGTGGTCTAATTGTGGTATCTATAGCTTGCGATAACCGGTGATTCGGTTATTTAATTGACAAGAATTTTAGACTCCGTATTTTATACGTCGAGTGATTCGAAAGACTCGACGTGAGATAGAAACCTCGGATTTACTTAGTATAAAAATGTTATTGGAGATTGGAATTACTTAAGTATGGTGTTAAGTAAAATTGGTGACAATAATAAGCCAACAAGAGCCTCGACATCCAAGGTAAAAGGATGACTCTAGTCATCTAAAATAAGGCAAATGGAAGACATACAAGTGTGTAATTAAATGTTGATTCATCCACTACATTTTCAACATATTATGGAAAATTAAATTTGGAAGAAACTTCATGATACATTCGGCCATAGGGCTGAAGAATTGAGGAGAAAAAGTTGAAGCATACAATTGAATATTTGAGCATCCACTACTTTATGAAAGTATACATTGTTTTTAAGAGGACATAACATGGTGGAGGGATCATTACACATTAAATATTGCTCGTCCATCTTGGCATGATTACAATAGACAAAGGGTGGTGCATGAATCATTCAACATACCTAAGATTGTCTTGTAAACAATGGAAAGAAAGAAGAAAGGAGAGCCAAGGGGGTCGGCCAAGGAGGCTCTGGCGAAAGTTGTGAGAAAATATGGAAATTTTGTGTAAGTTAATTGAGTGCTCAATGTCATGAATGGAGCATGTGTTGTATCCAACTTGTAGGCACCATAATTTAACAAAATAATGACTAAGATATCAGCCATCACAATTCATTTCAACTACACAACACGAAAAAGAAAACCTAATTCTAGAGAGAGAAAGCTCTCGGCCACATTAGCTGATTTTGAGCTCTTTGAGTCTTGATCCAAAAATTATTTTCGAGGTGTTTCAACCCTTTAGAAGGTCCTAAAACGTGAAGATAGTCTTTGGAGCAACAAGAACCATTTTCATCTGAAGTCACCAACTTTAGTAAGTAAAGAATTCAAGTGGTCAAGGTAAGATCTAACTTTCTTTTCATGTATTAAGGGTGATGTAGATGTGTGAATATAAGTTGTATGCATGAAATAAGGTGTGTTGATGTTGGAACATGGTAATGGTTATGGAGTTATATGGGTTGATGTGGAAGTATGAGTGTAACTTGACGAACATGAATCGCGTACATTAAATCATGAAAGTTGGTGTTGGAATGTTAGTTAGTCGTAGG
>NC_081349.1:27988686-28005362 GCF_029784015.1 Lycium ferocissimum | reverse complement strand
TAAAAGTAGTTTTAAATTAATTAAAGCCGAAATTCCTTTAAAAATTTTTTTTAAAATTTTTTTAAAAATCTTTTTAAAATAAGTTATTTTTAGAAGGAACATGGCGAATTGTATAAATCCCCTATTTCAAAAAGACAGCATTTATGCTCCCAATAATTACTGATAAAAAAACAGCAAATTTCTAGCGTATACTAGCTGATCTACCAGTTGGAAATGATCTCACACAATTCTCCACTTGCTTTTCCAAAACAATTATAATATCAAATTACTATAAAATAAACACAACAACAATTAGGATTTTGACAGCTTTGACTGCAAGGACAAGTTGAGTACTAAACACAAATTCCATACCTTGCATTGCATGAGAAATGAAGTAATACCTTAATATTGAAAGTCTTCATCGTCGAGCTTTGTCTGCCTACTAATAAGTTTCTCTCTTAATTAATAAGAAATCTTTTTACCAAATTTTATTTGTTTTTATTAGTCCATGAAAATTGCTTAATCCATGAAAATTATCTTTACTTGTAATCCTGTGCGGACTGTATAAAGTTTTCAAACAGAATATTCTTAAAATTGAAAAATCAATATTCAACTATTAATGTAGATTTTTAATACCATTGTAAATTCTTAATATCCTTATTTTTTCTTCAAAATGAAAATATAATTATTAATTAATTATCATATATTAGTTACACTAATATTATAAACAATTTTGTTTATTGCTAGTGCTTATTACTTTATACTTTAATCCTAGTAAAACAGATACGATTATTCACTCGAAAGCCAGGGGAAACAAACTCAAGTAGAATAATGCCATAACCCAAAAGCTTCCATTATAATATATGTAACTCATCATTGACATCCATTTTTCTACTATTATTAAATCAAAAGAATTAGTGAAAAGTCCTTTTTTTTTCTTTATTTCGTGGCCAGAATAATAAAGAAAATCAAATGATTACATGCATGGAATCTTAACTGGTAAGGTGTGGACTTGATTCAGGTGCAGTATAGCAAAATAATACGTGAAATATGACACGTGTGCACCAAAATGATCGACCAAGAAAAACTTTGTGATTACAGTAGAGGCGCCCCTCCATGTGGGCTCTTTCAATTCTTCGGCCGGTGCACATCCCTTGATTGGGCCCAACAGCATTCAATGTGCTTTCACATTTTGCACCTTTGGCTAGGGCTGTTCACAGTTTTGGTTAGCAAAATCACGAAAATTAGCAAGCGAATAAAAAAGCGAGCATTTGGTTTGGTTTGGTTTGGTTTGGTTTTAAATTTGAAAAAGAAAGCGGATAATATTTGGTTTGGTTATGGTTATAGTAAAAAATGCAGAATAAATATAGAACCAAGCGGAAATAATTATATACATAAAATTTATAATTATTTATATGTATAATATTAACTTTCATAAATAATTAAAGATATTTTATACCTTTTAATTATTAATTTAATTTTGGTCTACTTATTTTTAAGGCAATGTCTTAAAGAATATGTCGAGTCAATAATCAAACGATAAATAAGTCGTAAGCATAAGGGTAAAAAGTAAAAATCATACTATCTCTTTTCATTTTACATTCTTATTGACATGTATTTCACAAATATACGACAAAAGTTCGCCTTGTGGTAGTGAGGAAAAAAGGCTTAATAAGAAATTTGAAGAATGTGAGAGAGAATATTTGAATTGTCACTAGTCATAAATTGAAAAACCGAACCAAACCACAATAACCGAACGGTGGTTATTATTTTACTTAGTTTGGTTATGGTTTTAGACATTTAAAAGCAGAGCTAAATTGGTTTGGTTATGGTTTTAACCGATAACTCGGCTTAGAACCATGAACACCCCGCCTTTGGCGGGCTTTGAGCGCCACGGGGGGGGGGGGGGGGGAGTCTATTGGATTACAATTTATAATTAATAACAACAATAACAATAATATACCAAGTGTAATCTCGCAGGCAATAGCGCAATCAAAATATTTACTAAGGAGGTTCAGAAATATAATTAAGTAAAAACATGAAGAAGTCAAGAGGATCCAACATCTACTATATATGCGTAAAAATAATTTTAACCTCGTCCACAAGTGGGGTCGGGGGAGTGGAGAGAGTAGAATATACGCAGACCTTACCCCAACCTTATGGCGTAGAGAGATTGTTTCCGAAAGACCTTGGCCCAATAGAAAAGAAATTTATAATTAATCTCATTTTTTAATAATGTTTATGTTATATATACCGAGATTTTAATAATATTTTAATAGCCCTTATTATGGAATTTAACAGTAAAACAAGGTTTGGTTGGGTGGGAATTTAATTTTTAGTAATTTAACCGGCGGCGGTGGAGAACAGTGGACGGCCGACAGTGGCGGAGAAGAAAAAGGGGAAGTGGTGGTTTGATGGAAAAGAAGATTATGTATTGTAATTTTTTTAATAGAAAAAGAAAATTACATGGCAAAATTTCATTGGTATGATATAAAGTAAAAGAAAAATTATATATACACATGGCGTCTATGTGGATAGATAAGGACTCCTAGTCATCAATCTGTTAGTGATAAGAGTAAATGTAAGAAGTTTTTTAACGGAAGGGATAAATATGAACCAAAACTTTAACGGAGGACAAATCTAAACTATAAACGATACTTGGAGGGTAAATTTGACCCTTTTCCCTATTTTAAATGATTTGATTGCACAAATGTTATTTACATAACCAATGCATAAAACTTGAACTCTGTTATATGTACATATGGCTAGGGTAAAGTTGAGCCAATTGGGTAGGGTAAATCTGCCGATTTTTTTTTATATTTTACAAATATAGTTAAGAAATTAGAAATTTGTAAAAAGTAGCATATGAATGGAGAAGTTTGAATTTTATTATACTACTAGTTGCATGAGGCCCTTGCTAAGCCCGAGCCCAAACTCATGATACAAAAGTAATAAACTTACTTAAAAAAATATAACTTAGGTCACATTTTTCTATTTTATAATTAATTTAAATAAACATTCCAATCATGTCTTATTGGTAAGTCTTCATAATTATTATAGTTTTTTTTGTTACATAATTAAATAATTTTTAAAGGAACAAATTATTTATGAGGAAGGAAGTTTGGAAGGAGAATTAGCAAATACAAAGGGACACAAGATTCAACATTCATACAATACTTTGGAAGTTTAAAACAAATAAGGGGTGTGTTCTATGTGGAGGAAAATATTTTTCAGAATTTTCAATTTTTTCATGTTTGGTTTGCTAAAATTTTTTGAAAACATTTTCTCTAGGAAAATAAGTTCCTTCAAAATGAGGAAAATGACTTCCTTAGTGGAAGTAAGAAAATCAAGTTCCACGAGTGTCATTCCACATTTATTGTGTCCTTTTCACCCACCAATACACCTCATCTACACCTCCACCCTCGCAGCTCCCATCCCCACCATCCCACAGCCACACTCCCATCCCCATCTCCCATTGTACTTGTCTAGATTATATACAATTTTTTTTTTTAGAATAATAGGGTTTGCTTAAATATCAAACACAAGAAAATAAATAAAGAGCACACTTATTTTCTTGAAAAATATTTTCCTTCATACCGAACACATCCAAAGAGAAGAATATGAGGTCCTAATTAGTAATACCTAATAAATGCTTTATTGGAAATGAAACCGTACCTTTAAAGTTACAAAAAATTTACCAAAATGTGTAATAGCATATAAAGTACTCCCTCGTTTTATTTTACTTTGCCTCTGTTGACTTACCTTAAGAAGCTATTTATTAGGGTTTATTTATTAAATTGTCCTTAAGAAGCTATTTATTAGGGGTTTATTTTACTAAATTATTCTTATTAATTATGCTTTGAAAATATAAGTTTGATTACTATTACTTTATATAGTTACTTAATGATAATGACAATACTAAAAGAAAACAATAAATCTCTCGTAAGTTGCTAAAAGGGACCAGTAACAAGAATTTTTTTATATTTTAGGATAAGGGGCGAGTAAAATGAAATGAAGGGAGTAAAAGGTACTCCCTCGATTCCTTCTTAATTACTTGTCTCTTATTTACTTGACACTTTCCTTAAGAAATTATTTATTAGGAGTAAACCATACTAAATTATCCTTATTAATTATGCTTTGAAAATATAAGTTTGACTATTAATACTTTCTGTAGTTTCTCAATGATAAAAGCAATATACCAAAAAAAAAAAAAAAAAAAATTCTAGACAAAAAAGATTATTTTTAATACTCCCTCAATTCCATATTAAGTGACCTTTTAGGCTTTTTATTTTGTTTCAAAATAAGCGACCTTTTAGGATTTCAAGAATATTTTGGATAGATCTTCCAAAATTCCCCTTGTTTAAACTATCAAGACTCATTAATTACTACTCAATACCCAATGTTAACTTAAAATATAATTAGGGGTAAGTTGGTAAAAATACTCCTAATTTTTTAGAAGTGAGCAATTTCTTAAGGGTTGTGCTTGAGCTAAAAGAGTCACTTATTATAAAATGGAGGGAGTATAAGAAAAGGAATAACCTAATAAGGGGCATATAGGGTCAATATATTAGTCCAAAACAAAGGCCCAAGTGAGAATTAAATGAGGGCAAAAGAAAATTATCTAAAAGCAACAGCCACGTGGAGAGGTCTCATAGCATCAAAGCATACTGTGAGGACGACAAAATGTGGGATTCTCGTTTATATAAAGTATAATAATATGAAGAAATTGGTTGTCTTTACAAATAATGCACGACTCTAGATGGCTAGTAATTTTGCGAAGGTATTAAATTCTTGTTAGATCAAGAATACATTTCGTTAGTATTGTAGGACATAAAAGTTACTTAGGTATTATGAGCCTCAATCCTTCACCCAAGCTTTTTAAGAATTATAATAGTATAACGTAGCATTGCAATTGAAAACCTTATTACTTGCATATATAATTGAATGTGATAATTTTTTAGCTCAATTATCTATCTACATATAACAAAACGGAAGTTAGTAATCTCCTCTTCATTAATCTGCATTACTAGACTTCATATGATTGAAAGAACATTTTGCACAAGCATTTTACAAATTATTGAACGTTAGGTTTTAATTTTAAATGTCAACATTTGGCGGACAGGTGTAGTCTAACTCAGACAATGACATTCTTGATTAATTTGTTGAGGAAAAAAAATTAATTATACCTACTGGAAAATAAAATGAATGTGTTGGTCCTGATAAATTAACAAACAACGCAGGGCAACAGTAGACGTCCCTCGATAGACATTTAATACAACTGCCAACACAAACGAGTAAATTATTCAGAAAAGAAATCCGAATAATTTATTATAAAGATACAACATGATTGGAATATTACTCCAAACCAAAATGGGAAACAAAAGGCTTAATATATAGGCATCGACATTTTTAAACGAGTAAATTATTCAGAAAAAACCGAAAATTTATTTAGATTGGCTCCAAACCAAATGGGAAACAAAATTAATATTAGATCGCTTTGTTCCAATTGAATACCTGAGCACGTGATAAAATGTTCCAATTACACGTCCGGTTCAAATTTGAATAAACTTTTGAGCGTGTTCTTAAGAGTCTATTAGGTAGTTAAGTTAATCAAACCAAATTCACTATATTGACAAAGGAAAACAATTATAACAATTTTTGAAAAGTCACATCGTAATTGAATTTGGTGCAATTACTAGGATAGTAATTAGACGGTCTAATAATTACACAACGTAGTAATTATAAAAATTTGTTTGTTTGTCATAGCAAAAATGCAATATAATCATAAACGTAATGTTTGATTGTACAATTGTGCGTTAAAAGTAAAACAAAAAAAGAAAATAACATTTTTTGGATTCTCACTTGGTGTCCTATATCGGTATTGAAACCGGATTATATCCGAATTCGTAGGGCCCCATTTATGACGATGCGTTCCCTACCAAAGATTTTTCCATAACGAAAACTCGAACCCGATATCTTGGTTAAGGGAAGAGCAGCTCTATCCGGAAGCACGAAAAAAAATAACTTTATAATTACACCATAATTATATCATTCTAATTACTCTTCTTTAATTACACCAAATTATATACTGATCAAGTTATTTATTTGATCAGACAAAGATACCAAAAATATATAATTACACTCAATATTCAGCCAAAAAATAAAAGGAAAGAAATCCAAACCAAATAGCCAAATCCAATCCAATTTCTACCTTTTGACCATTTCTTGTCCCTTTTCTCTCCATAAAATACTACTTACAAAGTCAGCTCTTCCATTCTTTTCCATAAATCCCATTGTCAGACCCCACTTTGTCTCTGTTTCTTCTTTCATATTACACACTTTTTGTTTAGTTATGGATCTGATTTCGATTAAAACAAAACAAGACATAACACTCTAATTAATACTCCGACGTACTGATCTGTTTTTCTGGTAACCCTGCCATCCCAGTTTAATTTTTTATTGTTACTATTTTTTCTGTTACGACTGTAGAGAGCAATAATTAATGCCTTTTTATGCCTCTTATCGTGCACTGCACCTTTATTATTACTATGACCACCACCAAGGCACCAACTGACTCTCTGCTCTTCACTTACAAGCATAAATGATAAGTGTAACATTAATTGCATACTGTAATTTAGATTTTTGGGATATATACGTACTCTGTGTTTTAAAAAGCGGGGGCGCAAGGCGATGTGTTTTACGCAGCACGGGGCGAGGCGTAAGTCTCGAGACACGGGGCGTAAGTCCCATAGATCTACGGGGCGTATGTCTCATGTATCTTCAATTTTATAATTTTATTACTAAAAAAATTAGCAAAAGTAAAGTTTTCATTAAAATTCTGCAAAGAAATTCAAATCTAATCACCAATAAAATAAAAAGAATTATTATAACTATTATTTGAGAAAGGTAACAACACAAAAAAGATAATAGCCTAGATAATTTTTAAAATGAAATCTTCATTCACTTCATCATCATCAATCTTAAGCAGTGGCAGAGCCACATAGAGCTGAGGGGGTTCACCTCGGCGGAAAAAACACTATTTTTACAAGGTTAAAATTATTTTTTATGTATATATAGTAGATGTTGAACTCCCTTAGGCTTCTTCGTATATTTACTTTTTTTATATTTTGAACCCCCTCGACGGAAATTCTGGCTCCGCCACTGATCTTAAGATATATTAGTCCTTCCCGACATCAACTAATATTTGTATATCCAAAGAAGGAGAAGGGCAAAAAGTGCAAGAGCAATGACAACAATGGATAAAGTTCTTTCAGGACATAGTCTTATGAAATCTCTATTATATCAATCTTAGGCATAATCATCTAATTTTTTTTTATATGGCAGTGTTATTTTTTATGCAAGTTTCTTTTTTTATTTATATACTTTAGGAAAATTCAGTACAACATGAAAACATGATAACATAAAGTATAAATATTATTATACTAGTAATAAAAATCATAATTTATAGCAAAAATACTTTTAAAAATAATAGAAATCAAATTTAAAGCCCGGGGCGTACGCCTTTATGCCTGGGGCTTACACCCCAAATTCTAGGGCGTATGCCCTATGGTCTATGCCTTTCATTTACGCGCCGGAGAGTTTTTGATACGCCCCGCCCCGGGGTTCGCCTCGGAACTCGCCCCAAAAACGCCTCTGAGAACACTGCTCCCTACTCAGTCTCAAATTATCTTTCGTGTTTCTGTTGTATACGCCCTTTAAGAAAATACTAATTATGTAGAAAGATCTTTGACTGTTTTACCCTTATTAATGTATTAAGATGTTATCTCTTTTTACTGAATACTCACTCCTAAGTATCCACTTAGTTTTATTTTTTATTTTGGTTCAAAAGAAGTGTCAACTTACGGTATTATCAAAAGAAAGAATTAATTGTTTTCTTTCAAATTTATCCTATTTAGATAAGTGAGTGTTTAAGATAAGTGAGCGTTTATGCAATTAGGAAACTTTATTAATAGGTAACATTCATACATGTTTTTCTAAGAGTTGGTATATTCTTAAGGAATGTCCTTAAGTGAACATTTATTGTATTCCATGCTATCTTCTCATAATTGAGATGTAATTACCAAGGATAATATGAGAAAAGGATAATTAATTTTATATAATGATAAATATTTTGAGATAACTATTTAAAAATCACGACAGATAATATGAGACGAGTACACGTATGTTTGTATATGTATAAATTTTGAGATAGAGAAGAGTTGACCTTTTTGGTGTATAGCTGTGTGTTAATGTTTGCTGGCTTCCCACTCTCTCTTCTTCTTTCTTGTTAACTTAAACTCTTTTCTGTCACATTCATTGTCTTTCTTAACTTACTCTCTCTCTCTCTCTCTCTATTTCTATGCTATCCTCAAAGTACAAATCAAAAGACATGATCTGAATGTAATATTACTACTTACCAACTTCATCTTCTTCACAACAAGACAAAGAGGTTTCCTTGTCTTCTCCAAATCATTTTTTTTGTTTTTGTTTTTGGAAGTTTCAAATGTGTTAAGGATCTTGGTATTGATATGCTTATTTAGTTTAATTTTGTAATTTGGATTTAACTTTTCATGTCAAAGATTGTTTTTTTTTTTTGAAGTATTTAAGTTCTTGTTATGTCTTTAATCTTGATGGAATTTTGGTGTTTTTATGCTTATTTAATTTAATTTTGCTATTGGGTTTGTAATTTTCATGGCAAAGATTGGATTTTTATTTATTTATTTATTTTTTATATTTCATGTTTTTTATTTTTTGTTTTTTTGGAAGTATTGAAGTTCTAGTTATGTCTTTAATCTTGATGGGATATTGTGTTTTTATGCTTTGCAGTGATTGATATGCTTATTTAGTTTAATTTTGCAATTGGGTTTTTTTTTTTTTTTTTTTTTTTTTTTTTTTTTTTTTTGTATTTCTTGATTTTTTTTTGGGAGTGTTTAAGTTGTAGTTATGTTTTAAATCTTGATGGAACTTGGTGTTTTTTTGTTTTTGCAGTGAAACACAGAAGCAGAAGTTTGTTATAAAAGTAAAAGGGATAAAGAGGAGAATTCTTTTGATCCACTTTTAGCCAGGTAAAGTTATATGTTAATCATTTGGTTACAATCATTTGATTAAATAATTAACAGCCTTTTTTTTTATATTACTACTTGTTTATGGATTTTTTGAGGTTGTGAATTTTCTCGGGATCCGATGACAACCTGTCAGAATGTATTATTGTAGAGAAATCTTTTCTTCTTTTTAACTTTTTATGATTTGTTGTTAAAGAATTAGTACTAGATCTAGTTAGAAATTATTAAGTAATTGAGCTAAAGAACAAAATGGATGGTGGTGATTGATCTTTTGTACAAATTTTTCAAAATGGTGACCATTTCTTGTCTTTTACTTCAAAAATGGACAAAGTTAAAGATTCCAGGCAGGTTGGTAATTAGACCATAAATTCACTATTCAATTGACAGGACAAGAATTTAAATTAAAGTATGTCTTTGAAAAGACAAAATAAAGATGAGGTGTGAGTGAATTCACTTTGTTTTTATTTCAAATTATTGGCATCTTTTCATTGAGATGATACCTTTCGTTTCCTTGAGTTTCTGCAAAAGTGGGAATTTTTTGTTACAGAATATCAATTGTTCATCAGTTCATTTAAAGAATTCCAATGGCGAATTCAGGGTTCGTGTTCTGCTCATTATGTATGTGCCTATTTTTTTCACACATACATATATAGTCCCAGCTAGATGCAGTAGATTCTGTCGAACCCATTTTGTCTAGTCTAGATCCGCCACTGAACAAGTCATTAAACTTTGCAGGTTGATTTATGTTAAATAGTGGTATCTAATCCGACCCCAACTTGTTTTGGACTGAGATATAGTTGTTCTTGTTGTAGTGTCATCTCAGACCTGTTGAATGCTAAGTTTTCTTCCTGTTGTATTCTTGGCCATTATCGGTATTCATTAACGATTAGTGTTGTTTGGCCTTTTAAGTAATAGCAGTTTTTACTCTTGATTCTGGGAGATTGCAGGAGCTTTCAGCCAATGTTTTTAAATGTATTCTTGAAATTTATGTTGAAACAGGTATCTGAGCTGTTTTTCTTCGTGACTATTGGATGTTTGCTTCACAGCTTTTGAGAATTCTCCAGTCTCTGCCAGCTGATGTAAACCATGAAAGCCGGTAAGTGTACAAACTCTGTTTCTTCTTAATGCTGCAGCTGCTTTAGCATTGCAGTTTCTTTGTATTTGGAAAAATAAGTATACGTGAAGGCAAATAAAGGATCCATGTAATGTAACATAGCATTGATCGAATGTATGTGTTTTTATATTTTAGTTTCAAGTCATAAGGATTTCCAATCTGATGCATCATTTTTCCTGAATAGCTTTCCTTTCTTCCTTTGTCTGGGGACTCCAGATTCACTTGATAGATGTCAAGATGTTTTATTCTGTTCTAGTACTCAGTCTATTTCTTGATATCCTTACTTAGAGAGTTAGTCGATGGATTTTAATATTAGTATTCCTACAAAACTTGATCCTTGCATTGAAAAGTTAAATTCGACTGCAGATAATCCTCTGTTTTGTGATTCAACACTAGTCTCTGTGCATGATTCTAAAACATTTGAATGCAACAACAGCGTCTTTGACGACACAGCTGAAGAGAAGCCTACAATGAAGGAAAATCAGAATGGTATATTAAATCATTCAAATGGCTACAAGGAGGAAGATTCTTTAGGTTTTCCTGCAAATGACTTTGCAAATTCAAATGTCCATGACAATATCGAAGATCCTTTGGCATGCGACAGCGAAGATGGGAATGAATTCTGGAAAGTTCCTGAACTTGATCACTCTATATTTTTTGACAACAACAATGAAATTAGGGCTTCAAATGTGAGCGACGATCAAAATGTAGACATGTCCAAGATAATCGGTGACAAGAGAAGTGGAAATCCTTTTGCCTGTGATATTCCCTCAAGTGAAACAAATGAAATTGATTCTGCAAGTGTGATGGATGATCAAAACGGAGGCTTGTCAAATATCATCAATAGCAAGAGAGGTGGAAATCCATTTGAATGTGATACAAAAGATAGAGATCAGCCATGGAATATTCCAGAATATAGCTCCATGATTGTTGATTTCCTTGATGACAAAGAAACTGAAGCCATCGACTCTGATTCACCTTTTACCTCTCACTTGGAGCTGTTTGAGAATAACACACATTTATATTCTGATAAAGGTGTCACTGATCATGATCTGCCTGAATTGTCAGTTTGCTACAGAGAGAATAACTTTAACATTGTTAAAGATATATGCATGGACGAGGGTGTACCTGCAGTGGATAAAGTTCTAACTGAAAGCTGGAAAGATGATCTACTTAGCACGTCTGTTTCTGTTGCTGCTGATGAAGAACAGCAGAGCAACACAAGGGAAAGCATCGATATGGGGTCCGTCCCTGCATCTGTATCGAAAGATTCATCTTTTGAAGTTGCCAAGAACATTGCCGTGACTCATGATACAGAAAAAGAAGTTGCTGGAGCACTTGTTCCAAATGGTTTCAAACCTTCCCTAGAGAATAATGCCAACAAAGATGCTGACAAGGATTCTTATCTGGAGGATTTGATGATGATTTTTGGTTCAAAATGTACTACAAATGGGAAAGCTACTAATGCATCAGAAAAACCATCATCTCCTAATAACGCTGTTCCTTTGGAAGAGTCCAATATAAAGAATTCTCAAAGAGCTAACTCTGATGGCGATCAATCTGCACCGCAACTTGATCAGGTCTGTTCCCATTATGCTTGCAAATTCGCCTACAAATTAGGTGTATGTTCTTCGGACACGTTCTTCTGGTTGATAATATCTAGGGATTTTCTTTCTTGTACCGCAGATGTCTTTTGAGCAAGCAACTTTGAAAAGCCAAACTGCAGTTTCTGCAGCTGATGAGACAAACAACAAGGGTTCAGCTTCCCACTTATTTAACAATAGCAAAGAGGGAGCTGGAGCTAGTATTTTTGACGTCAACCTTCCCAAGCCAGAATCAACAAAAAGCATGGAGGATGGTGTTGAAAAGTTGCCTGAAGATTCTCTCAAGTCAAAGGTCATCTCCGTTCACAAGGATGGGAATTTGGATGATGTTTCAGCTGCTAGTCAAGTTCATTCTGCTAAAAGCGTGGACAGTACAGCTGGCAATGTGCCCGAAAAGTCCCTTGAATCCCAAACTGTGACTAATCTTGAAGATAAACTCGCTGGTAATTTCCCACCAGGCAGCCAAGGTCATTTTGTTGATGGAGAAGAAAGTTTTGCTGATGGAGAGGCAAGTTTTGCTGCAATTCCTGCATCAGGTTCTATTACTTACTCAGGGCCTATAGCATATTCTGGGAGCGTCTCTCTCCGATCCGATTGCAGCACTACCAGTGCCAGATCATTTGCCTTCCCAGTGTAATACGTTGCTACTTCTCATGCTATCCTTTTCCTTTTCAAGTTAATACTGATTTTAGTAGCTTGTGATTAACATTTTCCTTCTTTTGCAGCTTACAAAATGAATGGAATAGCAGTCCAGTAAGAATGGCAAAGGCAGAACGGAGGCGTTTACGGAAACAAAAGGGTTGGAGGCAGGGCCTTCTGTGTTGTAGATTCTAAATTCTTATTCTTTTTCAATTTATAAGGTTTTTAGTTAAAGAATATACATAACCAGACCTTAAATCTTGAACCTTTGGAGTATGGTAAGTATACATGTTGATATTCACTTAGGGGTGGCAATGCTATTCTTGGTAGGATTTAAAGGGCTTTGAGTTTGTTTTATTAAAGACATGGAGGCTGATGATGTAAACCCTTTTGTTACATTTTTGTTCTCCTTATAAAATCTGTCCTATATACTCATGTTTAATGCCCCTTGTTACTAATTGTGAGAGATTCTTCTTGTTCTTTGCAATCTTAGACACGTAATTCTTTTCAAATGTGGGCCATAATTTGTTTGAAGAAACAAAGCCCACCTATTTTCTTGGAAATGGCCGATTGAGCAAGGCCCAAGCCCTCCCTAAACGTTTGTCTTTTGACTCTTTTGGTCAAGGACTTGAGTCAAATGTTTGCAATATTTTTGCCTTTTTTTCTTTTCTTTCTAAAGGTTCATTGAGCATTAAATTTGGGCAAAATTCATGAATACCACTTTTCAAGATTGTAATTAACGAATAGCAACTTCATGGAGTTTCAAAATTCACATGTGAAACTGAAACTTAAAACTCCAGAACACTATCATGGAAGTCTTATTTGTGGAATTTGAAATTGCATGACAATTGCTATTTTTAAAAGACAAGGCCTCACAAATGGCCAGCGGATGCTATTTTTATAGAAAATTGTCCTCGAATGTCCACTTATTATTTAGGACAGTTTAGCAACCAAGAGGCATGCCAAAATTCACATTGTCATATCATAAATTCAATTTTGATGGCCTAATGACTGCTGTTTAATTAAGCCTTTCTAATGCATCATGGTGGTTTTAGAGCTCCCTATCGACGAGAGAGTCATTTTTAGAGATTGAACTCGAAATCTTAGATTAAAAATTAAGGAACTTGTATCATTTCACCACATCATTCACTACTATTGCAAGTGAACTTTTAGTTTTTCCAAAATAACTTAAATTAAATTATCACTTTGGGTTTGCTAGACAAACATACGTGAAGAAATGTATCAATTTTGTCAGCATATAACCTCTTTTTATTGTGGTCCTACAAAGGGTAGGATGTTAGGTAACACAAAATCAAACCAAATGGTGTGAAGGTTCCTAAAAAGGCAAAACTCAAAAAAATATGGATTTTTACACCTACTTTAATATTTTTGGAACTCTGAATAGTTTGTGCTTTGTGTATGTCTTTTTCTCTCTTCTTTTCATTGGATTCTGTGGGCTTTTACCTTGCTTTCCTTGTTCTTTGACTCTTATAAATTGCAAGTTTCATTTCCAAATGAATAACACTTTCATTTTAAGTTTCATCAAATTAACCATAACTATGCAAATCATCAGATTCATCTCTGCTCTACTCATTTGTTTCTCATTGTTCATGTTATATCCATTTTCATCTGCTGCTCCACTGTTAGGTAATTCATCATTTTTCTTTCTATCTTAGTCTTTTTTTTCCCTTTCTTTTTTAGTTTCTTGCTTTATATTTCATGCTAACTTCATTGTATTGTAATTTTGGCAGATCATGAAGTGAAGGTGACTATACCTTCAAGTCCTAGGAAGCTGAAGTTCAACGAACAGCCAAATGTAATGACTTTTGTTTTGTATATATTTCTTATTTTTTTTTCTCTTCCTGAATATAAACTAGGAAGCCCTTTTCTTTCTTTTAATATATTTCAGTATATAGTTGTGTTTTCTCATGTAAATGACATATTTTTTTGTGTGAAGCAGGTGAAAAGCAATGGAGATAAAATGAATTTGGTCCCATTCAACACTGCAAAACAAGCTTCATTAACAGGTACATGTATATAATTTATTTATTGATTATTATTATTATTATTATTATCAATTTAATTAATCTTGAGCAATAGCAACATTTATTGGTTTCATGCATGACATATATGTTCATATCTAAGATAAATAATGCAGTACTTAAGTTCCTTCCATGAAAACTGAAAAGTACTGCAGGACTTTATGGCCGAAAAGTTTAAGTTTTTTGAAGAATCAATCTACTTTGACTAACTAACTAAGCTTTCCATTGATATGCTGATATTCCATAATTTCATGTGATGTCTTTAGTATAATATTATATGGTGTAGTATCTTAAAGTACGCAACTTATGTTTCGATTTGTCTACATTTTGACTTAGCAGTTTAACTAGTTCGATTTGTCTACTTTTTGACCAACTTACCACCTAAAAGTATGTAATTACTCTCAATTCCTACTATATCTTATAAAGTTTTTGCACAACCCTTAAAAAGACACTAATAATAGTTTTAATTATAAAAATATTTGTCTATACTTATCTTTAATTAGACATCGTCTCACTTAATCAACACTAACAAATATGATGAAATAATAAGGGTGCCTTTAGGTGATATAATACATAACAAACGGCCTTCTAATTTTCTAAAACATGCATGAAATATTCTTAAACAAATTCATCAGCTTATCAAAGTTACTAATATTTAGCACGGAAGAGAGTTGTTACTAATATATTATGACATGTCCAGGTAAAGAACATGAGCCAGAAGGTGCAAAATGGGTGCATGCAAGAAAAGGAACAAGGCAAGAATGGATTGAAGGGAAAGATACATCTGAGTTCTTTACAATGGACTATCATTGGGTTAGAAGACGACGTCCCATACATAACAAGTCTATTCGCCCATGAAATGACGATCTCAAACTAGTTGGAATCGGCTTTTAGTTACTTTTATTGGTGATTCTCAACAGTAACAATTATGCTTTAATCTCAAATTAGTTGAGATCGACTGTATCAATCCTCAATATAGTACCGTATAGTGATTCCCATTATTCAGTATAAAAAATAGTTTTTGGGAATACAATTTTGACTTAGGAAAATGAAGTGTGTTTTGTTGTATATTAGGAGTTTGTTGTAAGAATATGAGGATTATGTCGTGTTGTACCTTTGTTTATGGCCGACATTAAACCCTAACTTTTGGTACTAACAAGAAAAACCCTACCACCTTTCTGTTTTGAGTTTTGAGTTTTGAGTTTTGAGCTTGTTCCAAGGGGACATTTTTTGTTTATTATACAATGTGTACAATTTATTTAAGGCAGTCAAATTAATTTTCTCAAGCCCCAATATATTGAGATTTGGTGTCACACCTTACAAGCCATTTTTTAATTTTAGTTTTCCTCGAAAGACAAGTTTTCCGTACATCAGGCGCATGAATGTAGTATCTGGCCATGAGAGATGTTTAACTAATCCTTGAAAATTGCAAACTATGTCCATTATAAAACTGAGTAAATTTGCTTTTATATTTCCAAGTTCTAAGTTTCCAATGCAAAGTGGGTGCAACTTGGTTTAAAAGCAAAGCTAGTACTGTTTCATCCCAGTGATTTAAAATTTTATGGGTCAACCTTAAGATTAAAGGTGTAAACCCGTCATATTTTAAAAGTTATGGGTTCATGTCTACTATTTATTGCGTTTTAATAAATTTTTACACAAAATTTTTTTCTCCGCGTCGAAAGTTGGGGGTTCAATGGAACCCCGACCTAGCATGCTAGATCCGCCACTGAGTAAACTGCTAGAAAACATGAAATTAGCTATGAAATTTGTCGGTAACCTCCATCTAACTCGTCTTTAAGTAGCTCCTAACTAATTGAATTTTCTTATAATCCGTCACTAATCTTTAGCTAAATTTAATTAGCATGAGATTTTTGTTGTTTAGCTACGGAATTGTTTCCGTCGCTAATTTCTTGTTTTCTAGTAGTGAGTATTCTTCTTCCTAGATTATTCCTCTTGTATTTAGCTTATGAATAATGTTACGCCCCTTTGATCTCAAATATTAATCGTTTTAATAAAATGAACTTGTTTCACAAAATATATATTAATCGTTTCGTCTCATTAATCACTTTCTTTTAATTTGCATATATATATATATATATATATAAGGGACAATCCAATGATTTTTGTAGTCCTTAGTTGCATCTCAACTATTTAGTTTAGCATCTTGCTAATCAAAAGAAGAGTTCTTCCAAATTTGCCTTTGTATTTGCTATTTATTGCATGATATTCAAAATAT